>NC_083582.1:62622726-62762726 GCF_027579695.1 Neoarius graeffei | reverse complement strand
TGTGCGTTTGCATAAGCTAAAGTGAACTAAAAATTTCCAATTCATATTTATGCAAGTTGAAGCCAATTGTTTACATTTGCTTCCATCCCAGCTGACTACAGGCGAAAGGCGGGGTACACCCTGGACAAGTCACCAGGTCATCACAGGGCTGACACATAGACACAGACAACCATTCACACTCACATTCACACCTACGGTCAATTTAGAGTCACCAGTTAACCTAACCTGCATGTCTTTGGACTGTGGGGGAAACCGGAGCACCCGGAGGAAACCCACGCGGACATGGGGAGAACATGCAAACTCCACACAGAAAGGCCCTCGCCGGCCACGGGGCTCGAACCGGACCTTCTTGCTGTGAGGCGACAGCGCTAACCACTACACCACCGTGCCGCCCTACATTAGTTCATATTGTCTGTAAATTTAAACACACCAATGAATACCAAATTTCTCATGTAAATCAGGGGCGTAGGGTGTGTGTGTGTGTGTCACACACTGACTGGCAGCCTGAGTACATTATGTAACAAAAAATAATTACCATTGCTAGTTTTAGGCAGCTTAGAAATGGGCTCTTCCATTATTGCTGTTTCTTCCACGTTTTCTTGATGTTGTGTTCTAGAAACGGCACTAAAACTTAGCTTCGAAGCCACAAAATGCAACTTGATGGAAAAAAAAATATAATAAATTGCTTACCTCTCTTCATGACGAAAGAAGGAGGAAAGTTTTGCTTGTTTTGACATGGCGAATTAGTAACACAAGAGGAAATGCTCGTAATTCGCAGCTAAAAAGACTGCAGCTACACTGGCAGCTTGACCATGCTTTCTAGTGCGATTGTGTTCCGCTTGCGCAGAACTGTGTCAGGCATGCACCTGAAGGCACGCCTTGGGGCGTGCGCGCCTAACGAGCTCCGGCACGCGTGCCGTTAACAAAGAACACCTGTCTTTAATCAATGAACTATGTTTGGGCTATTTAAGGACTGTGCCCATGCAAGGACGATGCGAAGGATTACGCCGCGTCTAGGAATGCGAAAAATCCGAAAAATAAATTTCTCCATTCGGAAAACCGGAGATTTTCAAGAGTTTTGTCAAATATCCGGATTTCCGGGTATTTCCGGAAGACTTTCATCCCTAATAAAAGAAAATCAGAGCACGGCAAACATATAGATGGTGTTACATTGCTTCCATCCCCTACTACATATTTAAGAGACAGGTTACCAACGGTCATTACCACCATTACTCTTCATTCAATACTTTTCCAGTTTACTGATGACTGATGGTAGTAACGAGTGTTGGTCATCTGTGTCTACATATCCTCCTGCAAACCAAGAAAAAATGTGTCTCTCAAGTTAACTTTTGTTGTGATTTCCTTACTAGGTAGGGTTAAAAAAAACAACTTACAATTTAGATTTAAGAAAAAAAAGGATGCACTCTTTACAAGACACCAGGATTCAAGTGAACAGCTTGAAAGAGTAAGAGGGGAGTGCACGTAAAACAAATGTCAACTACAGAGGACACAAGTCTATGGGTTGGTTCTCAGGAAGATAAAATGTCTATCAGCAATTAAAATGTTTAGGGAAGCGAAATCGCTGGGTAACTGCAGTTGCCGTTGTATAAATGGTGACTCCCAGTATCGCCTCCCTAAATTATCATAATAATGGAGGAAGCTTTCCTACACGCAAACAGTAAAACTTTTAAAAAATAATTACCCCCCCCCCCCCCCCCCCCCCAATGCTTACCTGTGCAGTCTTTGAATCGGAAAACATTTTTTTCGCTAGCTCTGAAAAATGGTCCACAAATCGAAAATAGTTCTGTTTTATTGGGCATGCGTGTTTAGGACTGCTCAACCACAAATCAATGACTGAGAAAACCATGTGCAACTAGAAAACCATAAATCGAAAATAGTTCCGTTTCATTGGGCATGCGTGTTGAAAAAATAAATGGGGGATGCTAAGAAAATTTTCTCGGAGTAACGGAAAAAACCTCGGATGATACATATATGTTATTTACCAGCTGGGAGGTCCGTATCGTGAAATACCGTGACCGAGATCTTGAAAGTACTGAGCGAGGCCCTCTGGCCGAGGTCAGTATTCAAGGCCGAGGTCATGGTATTTCACCATATGGACCGACCTTAAGCTGGTAAATAATATATTTATTTTTTCTTTATCAAATTCTAACAGAAAACGAGAGCGCCCGAAAGGGAAAACCAAGCCGAGCCGCCATTTTGAATCCTCATTTACGGCTGTAATGCAAATTGCTTCCTCCTCAGTATACAAGTGCACTTCCATGGCAGGAAAAAAAAAAACTACATTTTGCCGCCTATGTAGTCCCCTATTTATACAAAATTGAGTCATTCAGGATTCAGCCATGTTTTTGCTCGGCATTAGCAAGTTAGAGGTTTTTAGCTTTCTCCTGAAATGTTCTCTTTTATTTCTTCTTCCTCAGGGTAGTAAAACTCGCTTTCGCTGTGAACACTGTCGTTATCGCTATCCATGCTGTAAAATTAATGCTATTGTCCTGAGAAATGTGAAAATAAATGTTGACAAAAATTGCTACTATGTTTGTTGTGAACGAGTGAGTCGCCAGAGGTCTGTAACTGGGGTCCGTATCATAGGATACAGACCTGCTCACCAGCCAATCAGAGCGTGGGATTTGATGGAAACCGGGCCGTGAAAAAACAACAACGTAATTTTCCCGTATGAAAATCAGTGTACGCCGTATTAGCCAAAAAATTGCATTTTCCCGTACAAAATACGGGGAAACCACATAAGTTGACATGTAGGTGATTGAAATACTGATAGAAACAGCTGGATGATCAGTTGAGACACATGCTGACTGACCGAGTGAATGCAAAAAGTAACAAGTGAATAATATATATTTGTGTGTGTGAGAGAGAGCGCAAGACCGACGTGAGATTACTTTTTATAACTAAGCCAGAAAAAGTAACCATGATGAAGAGAATGAAATGACCACTCACTCATTTGTATGTAGATTATAACAAATCAATCAGTTTTCAAGAGTAATCACTTTATCCTGGGACACCAGTCCATCACAGGATAACACACACATCAACACACTCTTTAACATCTAGTGGGGTAATTATAATAAGCAGTTCATGTACTGTATGTCCTGGCTTGGTTATGGGAGGTGGACAAATAGGTTGCTTCTGTAACACTTATTTCATTGGAAAATGTGTGAGTTGGTCATTTGTAATGGAATGTTTAGTGCTTTTAAAGAGAGTGCGCTTATAACTTATTAAAATTTAGTATAAATACGGTGGTGATTATAGGAAATCGCATGAGCTGATTTGGTCAAGAGATTTGGACTATTTCTCAATAATCACCTCCAGCGACTTGGCAAAATGGCGGCCAGTCACTTCGTTACCACAAGTGAGGAAGAATTACAAATTATTAAAGAAAATGCTGTTCCTAAAAGCACTAAAGATGCTACGAAGTTTGGTCTAAAACTATTCAAATGTAAGGTGGAACTGGGATTTATTTTATCTATTGCAAAACAAAGTATTTTATGTGAGTCGGCACAGATAAGGGACACAAGTCTGTGCGCATTATATTTGCATGCTGCTTTTGAACATTGAAATAAATGGGGGAAGCCATGGCAGTGGCGGCTCCTGAATTTTTTTCAGGGGGGGCAATTTTCCCCCGTTATTTCTACACGGACCATAAATGTCCCACAGGACTGAAGTAAATTGACCTAGGTAGCAAGTCAACTGTTCTACAGAATGTTCTGTAAATAGATTTTGTACTTCAAACTCCATGACCAGCAAGAATTTTACAGACTGTGCAACTTAAGGACAAACAGAAAAGTGCACTTACTGTAACAAAACATTGTAAATAGTTGGCTAACATAACAATAGCAGTTGAATAAATAGATGAGTGGATCTTTAGATCTTGCAATTACTGGTATTTACCAAGGATCAGGGCTTTGAACCGGTTCAAGGAACGAAAACGAAAACCGGGAACTTTTTCCATTTCACATGGAACAGAAACGAAACCAGAAACTTTATTATTTTTTATGTTCCGGAACAGAAACGCTTATTAAAAATAATGGTAACCGGTTAATACCGGTTTTTATTTTGTTCCTCAAAGTTTCCGTAGCCTACAAATAAAAAAGTCATTCTTCTCCTGCGCAAGTTTCTATGACCCGCTGGGGTTCACTTCCTGTGTGACGTTCGCTGACTGAATGGAGAGAGCGGGAGGGTGGACTACTATCACGTCTCCACATCTTAAATAAGAGGTAAATATTGCAGTCTATCGTTATTCAAAAACGTCAGTTTCAAACACGATATCAATATATTTGTCCACGTTAATGAGAGGCTCGCGAACATTAAATGACGTTAACCTCTGTTAGCCTATCAATGCATAGGGCCTGACTAGCCTTTGGTAACACACTAAACGAATTCTCTTTCATTTTTGGCACTTTTTCTGTTTGTGTAGATGGGAAGACATACTGAGAATCCAAATCGCCAACATTTGAAATAATAATTGTTTTGAATTATTTCTTGTCTTATTTAAAGAAGGTTGTAATAGAATTAGCCTACATTTGGCTTAAGCTGGATGAGACAGAGACATAATTTTATAGCCATTTGTTAAACAGCTGACAGGGAACGTAATTAACCGTTCCGGGAATGAATTTTTTTGTTCTAACCGGTTCGGGAACGTCTATTTAATGTTGGAACCCAAAACCGGAAACGTTAAAATCTGTTTCTGTTCGGAACGAACCAATAGGAAAAAATTTCTGGTTCAAAGCCCTGCCAAGGATATTACCGAAGTGCTAACTCTCAGAGCAAAGTGTGGCAAATATAAAAATGCACATTGAAAACATCAAAAGTGAACGGTGACTCTGTGTGTGTGTGTGTGAGTCACGAACTCAACCAAACCCAGAAAAACACCATGGTGACTGGAGCCCTCAGTTTCGTCTTTGCCTCGTAGAGCTAACTCGAACACTCCACAAAATTTCACGCATTGGGTGAGCCGGTTTAATATGTGCCTGTTCTTGCTCACCTCATCGTTGTGGTGGCGAACTGCTAGCCTGTAGCCCTCATCTGGTTGTGTAGCGATGTTCACTCTCCCAAAAGCCGAAAATTTCAGGCAGCTGCCCATGTGAATCTTTGATGACTCATGTTTTTTTATTTTCTCCGACAAATGATGCATGTCAAAACTCCAGTGACCGTCCAAGCAGTGTTGTCCGTAGAGCCACCTCCAGGGTGGAAAAGTAAAGCAGGGGGAGCAGAAAACCGCTGAGGCGTCCTCACAGCCAACTCGCCAGGATTTGCGCTGGGGACCATCTCATCTCATTATCTCTAGCCGCTTTATCCTTCTACAGGGTCGCAGGCAAGCTGGAGCCTATCCCAGCTGACTACGGGCGAAAGGCGGGGTACACCCTGGACAAGTCGCCAGGTCATCACAGGGCTGACACATAGACACAGACAACCATTCACACTCACATTCACACCTACGGTCAATTTAGAGTCACCAGTTAACCTAACCTGCATGTCTTTGGACTGTGGGGGAAACCGGAGCACCCGGAGGAAACCCACGCGGACACGGGGAGAACATGCAAACTCCGCACAGAAAGGCCCTCGCCGGCCACGGGGATCGAACCCAGACCTTCTTGCTGTGAGGCGACAGCGCTAACCACTACACCATCGTGCCGCCCCGCTGGGACCATGTTGAAGTAAAACCTCGAGTATATGATTTCCCCCCCTTGTCGAAATTTGTTTTATGTTTAGATTTGGTTGAGGGGGTCCAGCTTGTTTTGTTGCCAATTTAGCTCGATTTGATCACTGGCTAAATGGAACTTCTTTTAAGGACCGCACTGAATTGCTTTCCACATCCATCTCACCTCAGAAACTGAGAGGATCGAACGCAACTTTGCTGCGCTTCGCAGTGACGTAAGCACGTTAGGGCAAGCCCCCCCCGGAACCCATAGAGATTGCATTGAAGTGTCAGTCAGGAGAAAAAAAATATATTAACATGGGACTCTATCAGTGAACTCTTGGGCGATTTTCAGCGTGACTGAAATCGCCCCAAAAGGGGCGGTACTCTAGAAGCAAGACCACCCTGACTGGACAATGATGCCCAAAGACAGATTAAAACGGCCTGGAGCAGCATTGGTGAAAGTTTGTTTTAAAAAAAGAAAAAGCTTTTTTTTTTTTTCGTTTTGGCAGTGCGTCACCCAATCGCCCTTATGCACCAGCCGCCCTTGAGCCATGGCCTAATGGTTGGAGAAGCAGCTTTAGGGGCCAAAAGGTCACTGGTTTGATTCCCTGGACCAGCAGGAATGGCTGAAGTGCCCTTGAGCAAGGCACCTAACCCCCAATGGCTCCCCAGGCTTCTCTGGGCATGTTGTACATCGCTCTGGATAACAGCATCTGCTAAATGCCTTAAATGTAATGTAAAAGATTTTTTTTTTAAATATGATTAAAAAATTTAATATAATAATCTGTGTGTTTATACTAAAACAATCATCCATTTCAGGCTCAGTGAATAATGACCTCGACTTCGTCTCATATTCATGTCACCTTCGGCAGATAATTGTTAAATCATGTATAATACTAACACCATTTCCAGAAAAGCTGAGACATTTTCCAAAATACAATAAAAACAAAAATTTGTGATTTGGTAATTCACGTGAACCTTCATTTAACTGACAAAAGTACAAAGAAAAGATTTTCAATAGTTTTACTGACCAACTTCATTGTATTTTGGAAATATGAACAAAATTTGAATTTGATACCTGCAATACACTCAAAAAAGTTGGGACAGAAACATTATTACTATTGTAGTACATCACCTTTTCTTTAATAACACTTTTTAATCGTATGGGAACTGAAGATACTAATTGTTGCAGTTTTGCAATTGGAATCTTTATCCATTCTTGCTTGATAGAAGACTTCAGCTGCTCAGCACTCCATGGTCACCGTTGTCTGATTCTCTTCTTCATGATGCCACATACATTCTCAATAGGAAACTCAACAGGTAATATATGAACTGTATGAACACACAATGCTGGTAGAGCGATAGAAAAATGTCAGTTTACCCAAAACATGACGACACAAAACAGTTCCAATCTCAAGAAGGAATGAAATAAACTTAATCCTCATGCAGGGACATGCCTACATTAACAGCCATCCATCCATCCATTATCTGTAGCTGCTTATCCTGTTCTACAGGGTTGCAGGCAAGCTGGAGCCTATCCCAGCTGACTATTATGGGTGAGAGGCGGGGTACATCCTGGACAATTCACCAGATTATCACAGGGCTGACACATAGAGACAAACAACCATTCACACTCACATTCACACCTACGGTCAATTTAGAGTCACCAGTTAACCTAACCTGCATGTCTTTGGACTGTGGGGGAAACCGGAGCACCCGGAGGAAACCCACACAGAAAGGCCCCTGTCGGTCACTGGGCTCGAACCCAGGACCTTCTTGCTGTGAGGCGACAGTGCTAACCACTACACTACTGTGCCATAGTGTAGTAAAAATTAATAAACATTTTTAAACTATGTTATATTTCTCATCTCATTATCTCTAGCCGCTTTATCCTTCTACAGGGTCGCAGGCAAGCTGGAGCCTATCCCAGCTGACTACGGGCGAAAGGCGGGGTACACCCTGGACAAGTCGCCAGGTCATCACAGGGCTGACACATAGACACAGACAACCATTCACACTCACATTCACACCTACGGTCAATTTAGAGTCACCAGTTAACCTAACCTGCATGTCTTTGGACTGTGGGGGAAACCGGAGCACCCGGAGGAAACCCACGCGGACACGGGGAGAACATGCAAACTCCACACAGAAAGGCCCTCGCCGGCCCCAGGGCTCGAACCCAGGACCTTCTTGCTGTGAGGCGACAGCGCTAACCACTACACCACCGTGCCGCCCCATGTTATATTTGTAAACCATAAAAAAACACTGTAACATGATGAACTGTCCTAACTCTCACCATCTGGCCATTTTGGGGGAAAAAAAAAATCCTTAAATGTTTTTTCCTCTAGAATTGAAGTTTAACAAGAAGACAGAGTCATCTATATCCCCCGCCCTATATACCAACTATATACCAAGTTTCAAGATATTATTTGTCACATTTTTCAAGTTCTGCTGCAAGAAACCAACCCTACCTCTTTACACTGACCTCAGCAGCCCATTGCATAAGCCCACCAGACCTTTGGTCCAGGTGAGCTAAAAATAAAAATTTTTCACATTTCTTAGTATCAAAAGGCAGGTATACATTACTTAATGAACACATATACCAACTTTCAAGACCATACTACTCACGGTTTTCAAGTTCTGCCCCGGAAACAAAACCTACCCCTAAGACTAACCTGAGAGACTAAGTCTGAAATTATTTCCATGGAAACATGAAAAATTAAAATTTCTCAAATTTCTTAGTATGAAAAGGCACATCTACATCGCCTTGTTAACATGTATACCAAGTTTCAAATCCGTATCATGAATAGTTTTAGATATATGCTCCGGAAACGAACATTGCTCTTAGAAACTAAGTCAAAATCTATTTTTTATGTAAAAATTTGAAAAATACTTTCTTTCAAAAATCCAAAATAGCAAAAGGCACCAGTTCATATATTGCTTGGTATGTATACAAACTTTCATGAAGGTATTTAAAGATATAGCCTGGAAACGAAAACATGACCGGACGGAACCTGTTTCTATATCCCCCTCCAAACTTCGTTTGGGCAGGAGATAATAAACTATACCTGGTAACTCAAAGCTACATGCGTTAATTCCTAACAAATCCCAAATTCACCAACGTACATTACACCATAGAATGAAGGTGGACTGAAGTAGAAAATACAAGTTTTGGTTGACAAAAATATTTAACCACACAAACCTTACTGCAGTGTCCAGCTTCATGGCTCCAAAGGAAGTAGGTTACTCTAAGGGGCATTCTGATGTCATGTAAAACCTGATTAGTTGAAATTATTTTTTGGGAATGCAAACTGTCCCAAGTCTCCCCACTCTCCCCTACGTCGTGGATTAAAATACCTATATCAGAATATAGTTAAAACGTAACAAAATATATTTTACACAGTTCAATTTTAGCATGATTAAGTGCACTTAATGCAGTTAAAGTCTAGGTATTTTTGTACAATTAAAGTTGCACTTACATTAAAATGTGCTGTAGCATGAGCAAGTAAAGTGTACTTTTTCACTGTATGTTCAAGGAATGTACATTTGCCTATGTATTTATTCATTATGTTCCACCAGAGGGCAATAAAATACCATCAGAACACACATTCAGCTTCATCACCAGAGAGCAGTGTTAGATGGCAGAGGAACCTGCAACAGGCACTCAAATGTTTGTTCGGCTGTTTAGGGAGAGTTGTGCTCTCTCTCTCATATATATATATATATATATATATATATATATATATATATATATATATATATATATATATATATATATATATACACACACACACACACACGTTAGACATGCTGGAGAATGGATATGGATGTGGTTAGTATGTTTAATGTGCACTGCTACAGTTTTTTTTTTCTGACTGTGTTCCTGGTGTTTTGAGGCAGATTGAACTGTTCAGCATGTTTGATGCACACTTTAAAGTGCATATCCTAGACCAATTTCGTTTTTTTTTTTTAAATATGAAAGTATGTCCCTTTACACACTCATCCAGAAGGGTAATTTTGCACAAGGCCATCTATCTACAGGAGAAAAAAATAAAATAACAAAACGCGTCTGGAAAAATCCCAAGGGAGTCTGGAGCCAGACTCGTGACGTCACCTGCGGAAGCGCCAGCAGGCCGCGAGAGCTTTGCACGGTTTCAGTGCACAGCCTGTGTAGACCAAGCGCTCCCATTTCTCTCTCATTGTCCGGTCTTTTGGGAAACGATGAATACTAATCCCATCAAGATTGGTGTTGCTACACCCTCCTACGATACATCTGTTAACCATTTTAATAATTACGCGATAACGTTGAAGAAATTTGCGGAAAACCACCAGGTCGTTTTCTCATAAACAAACCAGCGCTGATGTAGGATTTAGAAGGAGGCGTCCCGCACGCGACGTCACGAAAATCAATGTTTGCCGGGAAATCCAAATGGCAAGTTTTTTCAGAGGCGGACCAATTCAACTTCAGAGCATTTTTAAAGGATTTTCCACTAGGAGATCAACTGGTCTGGGCAATACAATCACAGGCCCCAGAGTCCATGTGGCTGCACCGCTGCGGCATATTCTATGATGCAAATTGCCGCATTACGACTCCTCGTTTCAGCCAGCATAATATCAACATAGTTAATGCAGTGCCAAGTTACCATAACGTCATCATAAGTATGGTAAAATACTAAAATTACACTGAGTTTAAGTTATTGTTTTATCAACTTTCATAATATTATGTATTTTAAGAAACAGTGAAAAATAAGAAAATCTTCAATTTTATTGCTCAATGTGAAACATAGTATCAAATAACTGTATATTTAGTCAACATCCCCGATTCCAAAAAAGTTGGGACAAAGTACAAATTGTAAATAAAAACGGAAAGCAATAATTTACAAATCTCAAAAACTGATATTGTATTCACAATAGAACATAGACAACATATCAAATGTCGAAAGTGAGACATTTTGAAATTTCATGCCAAATATTGGCTCATTTGAAATTTCATGACAGCAACACATCTCAAAAAAGTTGGGACGGGGCAATAAGAGGCTGGAAAAGTTAAAGGTACAAAAAAGGAACAGCTGGAGGACCAAATTGCAACTCATTAGGTCAATTGGCAATAGGTCATTAACATGACTGGGTATAAAAAGAACATCTTGGAGTGGCAGCGGCTCTCAGAAGTAAAGATGGGAAGAGGATCAACAATCCCCCTAATTCTGCGCCGACAAATAGTGGAGCAATATCAGAAAGGAGTTCAACAGTGTAAAATTGTAAAGAGTTTGAACATATCATCATCTACAGTGCATAATATCATCAAAAGATTCAGAGAATCTGGAAGAATCTCTGTGCGTAAGGGTCAAGGCTGGAAAACCATACTGAGTGCCCGTGATCTTCGGGCCCTTAGACAGCACTGCATCACATACAGGCACGCTTCTGTATTGGAAATCACAAAATGGGCTCAGGAATATTTCCAGAGAACATTATCTGTGAACACAATTCACCGTGCCATCTGCCGTTGCCAGCTAAAACTCTATAGTTCAAAGAAGAAGCCGTATCTAAACATGATCCAGAAGCGCAGACGTCTTCTCTGGGTCAAGGCTCATTTAAAATGGACTGTGGCAAAGTGGAAAACTGTTCTGTGGTCAGACGAATCAAAATTTGAAGTTCTTTATGGAAATCAGGGATGCCGTGTCATTCGGACTAAAGAGGAGAAGGACGACCCAAGTTGTTATCAGTGCTCAGTTCAGAAGCCTGCATCTCTGATGGTATGGGGGTTGCATTAGTGCGTGTGGCATGGGCAGCTTACACATCTGGAAAGACACCATCAATGCTGAAAGGTATATCCAGGTTCTAGAGCAACATATGCTCCCATCCAGATGACGTCTCTTTCAGGGAAGACCTTGCATTTTCCAACATGACAATGCCAAACCACATACTGCATCAATTACAGCATCATGGCTGCGTAGAAGAAGGGTCCGGGTACTGAACTGGCCAGCCTGCAGTCCAGATCTTTCACCCACAGAAAACATTTGGCGCATCATAAAACGGAAGATACGACAAAAAAGACCTAAGACAGTTGAGCAACTAGAATCCTACATTAGACAAGAATGGGTTAACATTCCTATCCCTAAACTTGAGCAACTTGTCTCCTCAGTCCCCAGACGTTTACAGACTGTTGTAAAGAGAAAAGGGGATGTCTCACAGTGGTAAACATGGCCTTGTCCCAACTTTTTTGAGATGTGTTGTTGTCATGAAATTTAAAATCACCTAATTTTTCTCTTTAAATGATACATTTTCTCAGTTTAAACATTTGATATGTCATCTATGTTCTATTCTGAATAAAATATGGAATTTTGAAACTTCTACATCATTGCATTCCGTTTTTATTTACAATTTGTACTTTGTCCCAACTTTTTTGGAATCGGGGTTGTATAATTTGGAAATTGGAACAGTCTTGACAACCCAACTTCATTATTTCTTAAACATTCCAATCCAAAGAAAACAGTCTCATGAATTTGGACCAGCAATTCAAGCATCTCCCATAATCCCATTTCAGTTTTACCTTTCAGCATCAATCTAACATAACTTGGTTTAAAATTTGGTCTCCCAGTGAAGCTGGTTTGGCATTGACTAGGACCAAATCTGGCCACTGGGAGACCAGTCTCCCAGTAACTATGTTAAAAAATGCTCTGAAATGGGTTGATTTCAACTGAATTTTTCTGGTATTGCACAAAATGCAAAATGTGACAGATATTTGACCAAAGTTTAATATAAAATAGGAGAATTACATTGATCTTGCTCCTGAATTTACCTGTGATATGCACTTTAAAGCCTTAAACCTTTTAGGTTCTTTGCTCTCTGTCCACATTTGGTGAGCCCAAAGTAGATTTTTGCACTGCTAGTCTCTGAATAGCTCCAGTACATGGATCATCTTGTAGAATGTTTATAAAAACCCCTACACATGACTAAAATACTCATATGCAGGAAGACAGTCATTCATTCATAGCTGGAAAAATAGCACCAAGTCTATTTGTGAATGATTGCATAAGTGATTACATTTTCTTTTCTATTTATATTTGTTCATTCTTTGAATCATTTGCACTCGGTGCAGACAAATTTGTCCAAAAGTGAATATTCTTCCTCGAAAGATGGGAATCAGCAGAGAGATGGAGCTTGTCAGTGGTCAGACACATGGTGAGATTCACTCTGACAGCTACCTCATTCTTTTCACACGTTCTCCTTCACAAGATCAAAAATCACAGAGGGCTCAGGTGTCTGAAGCAGTGGGATAATAAAGGGGTTTTATAAGTTCTTTACGCATTTCTGAACACCAGGGAGGTTTTTCCAAAACTGGCATGGCTTATTTATTGCTCTCTCTCTCTCTCTCTCTCTCTCTCTCTCTCTCTCTCTCTCCCCTTATTTAAAGTAACTTTTTGATAAAACAATGTTCATTTTTTTGGCCTCACTGTAAACATGCATTAAATTTTGTTAAACACACCTTGGGTAGAATTCGCTCTAACACAAGAATGATTTGTTGACTTCTTGACTGTGCCTCCCATCCAGAGTCATATAAACAAAGCCCACATTGGTTTGTTATTTTGCTAGATAAAATTCCACTGTCCTGAAATGCTTGACCAGTTTCAACAAAATCAGCTCTAAATACCAGAAATACTGTACTGGCATACCAAATAAAAAGGAAAAGAGCAATGTTTATTTTGGTCACTGATAATTTCAGCTCTGTTGGCCAGCTCGGATAGCTAGCTTACAAGCACGACCAATGAATGTGTGATATATATACACAGTGGTGCTTGAAAGTTTGTGAACCCTTTAGAATTTTCTATATTTCTGCATAAATATGACCTAAAACATCATCAGATTTTCACACAAGTCCTAAAAGTAGATAAAGAGAACCCAGTTAAACAAATGAGACAAAAATATTACACTTGGTCATTTATTTATTGAGGAAAATGATCAAATATTACATATCTGTAAGTGGCAAAAGTATGTGAACCTTTAGGATTAGCAGTTAATTTGAAGGTGAAATTAGAGTCAGGTGTTTTCAATCAATGGGATGACAATCAGGTGTGAGTGGGCGCCCTGTTTTATTTAAAGAACAGGGATCTATCAAAGTCTGATCTTCACAACACAGGTTTGTGGAAGTGTATCATGACACGAACAAAGGAGATTTCTCAGGACCTCAGAAAAAGCGTTGTTGATGCTCATCAGGCTGGAAAAGGTTAAAAAACCATCTCTAAAGAGTTTGGACTCCATCAATCCACAGTCCGACAGATTGTGTACAAATGGAGGAAATTCAAGACCATTGTTACCCTCCCCAGGAGTGGTCGGTGTGTAATAGTCGGCAAGGTCACAAAGGACCCCAGGGTAACTTCTAAGCAACTGAAGGCCTCTCTCATAGTGTTCATGAGTCCACCATCAGGAGAACACTGAACAACAATGGTGTGCATGGCAGGGCTGCAAGGAGAAAGCCACTGCTCTCCAAAAAGAACATTGCTGCTCGTCTGCAGTTTGCTAAAGATCACATGGACAAGCCAGAAGGCTATTGGAAAAATGTTTTGTGGATGGATGAGACCAAAATAGAACTTTTTGGTTTAAATGAGAAGTGTTATGTTTGGAGAAAGGAAAACACTGCATTCCAGCATAAGAACCTTATCCCATCTGTGAAACATGGTGGTGGTAGTATCATGGTTTGGGCCTGTTTTGCTGCATCTGGGCCTGTTTTGCTGCATCTGGATATTCAACCACTCTTCTTGGTAGAATTGGTAGAGTTCATTTAAATTGGTTGGCTTCCTGGCACGGACCTGGCTTTTAAGAATAGTCCACAAATTTTAAATTGGGTTGAGGTCAGGGCTTTGGGAAGGCCATTCCAGAAGCTTCATGTTAGCCTGCTTTATCCATTCCAAAACTAGCTTTGATGTGTGCTTGGGATCATTATCCTGTTGGAAAACCCAATTGTGTCCAAGTTTCAACCATCTAGCTGTTGATTTGAGGTGAAGTTGAAGAATTTGTAGGTAGTCCTCCTTCTTCATTATTCCATCCACTTTGTGCAATGCTCCAGTACCACTGGCAGCAAAACAGCCCCAGAGCATGATGCTACCACCACCATGCTTGACAGTTGGTACAGTGTTCTTAGGTTTGAAAGCCTCACCTTTACTCCTCCAAACATACCTCTTGTCATTGTGGCCAAATAGCTCAATCTTTGTCTTGTCTGACCATAAAACTTTTCTCCAGAAGGCATTTGGCTTGTCTCTGTGGGCAGCTTCAAATTTCGGTTGAGCTTGAAGGTGTCAATTTTGGAGCAGGGGCTTCTTTCTTGGTCGGCACCCTTTCAGTCCATGGAGATCTAAAACTCGCTTCACTGTGGACAGTGATGCTGGTGTTCCAGCAGTTTCCAGTTAATGACATGCTTGAGCCTTCTTGGTTCCTGGGTTGTTCCTGAACATCCTGACCAATTTCCTCTCATCTGAGGGTGACAGTTTGGGTCTTCTTCCAGACCCTGCCAAAATGGTGACACATCCGAATAACTTGTACTTACATACAATTGTTTGAACTGATGATCTTGGAATCTGCAGTTGTTTAGAATGGCTCCAAGAGACATTCCCAACTTGTGTAAATCTACAATTCTCCTTCTTAGATCTTCACTCAGTGTGTTTACATGCACATCCAAATCGAGCTACTGTCGGTAATCGAGCTAAGGGTCCCAGCAGGGGTGCCAGAGAAATCCAATCCTACATGCACACAAGGAAATCGAGCTATTGTGTGAGGTACATTGTGCACCCGAGCCACAGGTGGCGCTACACGTCCCATCGTGGTGTTGGTACACTTCCGGTTGTCGTCATGAAGAAGAGCTATTCAAGAGTATAAACAAAGTTAGCAGTTCCGTGTTCACAAGAAGAACGACGACAAGGACAGCAACATCGATATATATATATATATATATATTTTCAACTCCTTAAGCTGAATGAGCATGAACTCTATCTCCTCATTGCTCCAGAAGTGCACGTTTCTACTACTGTTGTCATGCTGCACTGTAAAAAAGAATAGTTGAGAATACTGGAAATTTCAAGGCAACCGTCTGCATTAATAATTTTATGTTTTGCCAACGATGTGCCCATGATAATCCAAACTATGATAACACTGTTATTTTTATTAAGATTTCTTAATTAAGTCAATTTTCAATTCCTCATTCTGCCAACATAGATTTCTCTTTTTGCTGAACAGTGGCATTCACAGTAGTACAAAAAGGCAATTGAGGTTATCACAAATTTTTTGGGGGGCTTTTTTTTACCTTTATTTGGATAGGACAGTGTAGAGACAGGAAATGAGCAGGAGAAAGAGATCAGGAAATGACCTCAGGTCAGAATCAAACCCAAGTCCCCGGATTTATGGTATGGCACCTTATCCACCTGAGCCATAACAACATGAACTTCAACCGGAGAGAGAACCACATTGCCCAGCCCTTGCATTTGGGAGAGGAAACCCCGTGTCTTGGTCATTCAGAGCATGCGCTGAATAAACACCTGTGACAATTATGTATTTTCAATTCAGATTATTCACTATTGTATATTTACACATCATTGAGGTGCAACCTATCAGTTTGATGTGGATTTTTCTTGATGTGGATAATTCTAAAAAATAGAATTACGCTTTGTTCAAGTAATTCCATATTCACAATTGAATGGACAAGAAAATATGAATAATTATTAACGAACAGAAAAATCCACATCAAACTGATAGGGTGCACCTCAATGATGTGTAAATACGCAATAGTGAATAATCTGAATTGAAAATACATAATTGTCACAGGTGTTATTAAATCTGGGGACCCGGGTTTGATTCTGACCTGAGGTCATTTCCCGATCCCTCCCCGTCTCTCTCTCCCGCTCATTTCCTGTCTCTACACTGTCCTATCCAAATAAAGGTAAAAAAAAATTGTGATAACCTCAATTGCCTTTTTGTACTACTGTGAATGCCACTGTTCAGCAAAAAGAGAAATCTATGTTGGCAGAATGAGGAATTGAAAATTGACTTAATTAAGAATTCTTAATAAAGATAACAGTGTTATCATAGTTTGGATTATCATGGGCACATCGTTGGCAAAACATAAAATTCTTAATGCAGACGGTTGCCTTGAAATTTCAAGTATTCTCGACTATTCTTTTTTTACAGTGTGACCGAGGCTGTTGTGTTTCCCGCTTGTGGTCTCGTCACTCGTCACTTCCGGAAGGGGCAGTGCTGAAGTAAGTAGCTTGACTACGTAGCTTGATAGGGTTTACATGCACTAAGTAGCTCGGCTACAATCGCATAATCTAGGTCGCGTAGCTCGATTACGAGAAATCCAGTTCGGTTCGATTTCAGCCGAGCTAAGGTGATTCCATGGCATTTAGAACTTCGATTTCAGTCGAGCTACGGCAGAAATTCGATTTTCTCTATGTGCATGTAAACGCACTGACTGCGTTCCTTGGACTTTCCCATGGTTCTGAGTACTGGTCAATCCAATGAGTGCTGTCAAACAAATCCTTTTTATTCTGGCAAAGAGAAACTACCAGTTGTAGTCAATCATGATCACTAACGAGAAGTTAATAGGCCTTGGCTTTGTCAAGTTAAAAGACATTGTAGAATCTTCAGCACCACTTATTAACAAATTTAAGTGAATGTATGTATATATTTGAGCCTGTATGTACAGTGGTATGCAAATGTTTGTGCACCCCTGGTCAAAATTGCTGTTACTGTGAACAGTTAAGCAAGTTGAAGATGAAATGATCTCCAAAAGGCATAAAGTTAAAGATGACTCATTCCCTTTATATTTTAAGCAAAAACATTTTTTAATTTTCATCTTTTACATTTTCAAAATGACAAAAAAGGAAAAGGGCCCGAAGCAAAAGTTTGGGCACCCTGCATGGTTAGTACATAGTAACACCCCCTTTGGCAAGTATCACAGCTTGTAAACACTTTTTGTAGCCAGCTAATAATCTTTCAGTTCTTACCTGGGGGATTTTCACACATTCGTCCTTGCAGAAGGCTTCCAGTTCTACAAGTTTCTTGGGCTGTCTTGCATGCACTGCTCTTTTGAGATCTATCCACAGATTTTCAATGATGTTTAGGTCAGGGGACTGTGAGGGCCAGGGCAAAACCTTCAGCTTGTGCCTCTTGAGCTATTCCATTGTAGATTTTGAGGTGTGTAGATTTTGAGATCATCGTCTTATTGTAGGACCCATCCTCTTTTTAACTTCAACTTTTTTACAGATGGTGTGATGTTTGCTTCCAGAATTTGCTGGTATTTATTCAAATCCATGCTTCCCTCGACCAATGAAATGTGCCCTGTGCCACTGGCTGCAACACAACCCCAAAGCATGATCGATCCACACCCATGCTTCAGAGATAGAGAGGTGTTCTTTTCCTGGAATTTGGCCCCCTTTTTTCTCCAAACATACCTTTGCACATTGTGGCCAAAAAGTTCTATTTTGATTTCATCAGTCCACAGGACGTTTCCAAAATGCATCAGGCTTATTTAGATGTTCATTTGCAAACTTCAGACGCTGAATTTTGTGGCTCGGATGCAGGAACGGTTTTCTTTTGATGACTCTCCCATGAAGGTCATATTTGTTCAGGTGTCACTGCATAGTAGAACAGTGCACGACCACTCCAGGGTCTGCTAAATCTTTCTGAAGGTCTTTTGCAGTCAGTCAAACAGAGGTTTTTATTTGCTTTTCTAGCAATCCAACCAGCAGTTCTTTCAGAAAGTTTTCTTCACCTTCCAGACCTCACCTTGATCTCCACTGTTTCTGTTAACTGCCATTTCTTAATAACATTACGATCTGAGGAAACAGCTACCTGAAAACACTTTGCTACGTTCTTGTAGCCTTCTCCTGCTTTGTGAGTATCAATTATTTTATTATTCAGAATGCGAGGGAGTTGCTTAGAGGAGCCCATGGCTGTTGTTTTTAGGGACAAGTTTGAGGAGTCAGAGAATTTATACAGCTTTGAAATCTGCATAATCTAACCTTTCCTAATGAAGAATTTGAACAAGCCACAGCTCAATGAACTAATTAAGGTCTGGAACCTTGGTAAAAGTTACCCGAGAACCCAAATGTATTGGGGTGCCCAAACTTTTGCATGGTGTTCCTTTTCTTTTTTCACTCTCCAATTGTACAAAACAAAAATAATATACAAATCTTGCAGAAAATGCTGAAAAGAAATGTCGTCTTTACCTTTATGCCTTTTGGTGATCAGTTCATCTTCTGCTCACTTAACTATTCACGGTAACAGACATTTTCAGTAAGGGTGCCCAAACTTTTGCATGCCACTGTATAATTTTGACCCTGTGTGGATTAGAGAAAATCCAGAATAAATTCAAACTTGTGCACTCAATTCTTGTTTTTTGAATCCATTAAAGATGTATGCTGTACAATCATTCCACCCTGGAAAAAGAACAGTTCAAGGAAATCATTAACAGCCCAAAATTACCATGACACTGATGCCCATGATGAGTGTATGTAAACTTCTGACCACAACTATACATTTCACCATTTGTAGAAATCAGCAGCTGTCAAGCAACAAAACATTTATCTGTTTCGTGGACACTTTATTCAAACAACCAGCACTTACCAAGACTATTATTTTCCTCTGAATGGAGATTGTTGTACATTTTGACAAGAGATGTTCATTTTTATGCTCCATCAGGCTCCTTTGTGTTCTTCGACAGCACCAGTCCAGTCAAACTCATGAACTCGGCATTGGCAGAAACAAACTAACGGTTGAGAAGAGTAAAGACAGGAGTGAAGTGGAGATGAGAAAGACTCCTGTACTGTGACCTACATCATAACTAATTTCTGAATTTGTTTCAGCCAAATGTATCATGTGCTTGGAGCTAGAAATTAGTTAAACACAATTTCTGGTTTCTGGCTAGACTCAATTTTCTACCGGACATTAAAGTGAAGAAAAGTTCATTAATTATGCAGCTTCTGTCCAAAGGTTTCTAGTGGCTTTAGAAGGCAGTATCATAATTTGCTCATGCATTCCAATGTTTTTGTTCCTTTTTCTTTCTTTTTTATTTAGCTACAATAATATCTTCTTTTTGAGCGGCACGGTGGTGTAGTGGTTAGCGCTGTCGCCTCACAGCAAGAAGGTCTGGGTTCGAGCCCTGTGGCCTTTCTGTGCGGAGTTTGCATGTTCTCCCCGTGTCCGCGTGGGTTTCCTCCGGGTGCTCCGGTTTCCCCCACAGTCCAAAGACATGCAGGTTAGGTTAACTGGTGACTCTAAATTGACCGTAGGTGTGAATGTGGGTGTGAATGGTTGTCTGTGTCTATGTGTCAGCCCTGTGATGACCTGGCGACTTGTCCAGGGTGTACCCCGCCTTTCGCCCGTAGTCAGCTGGGATAGGCTCCAGCTTGCCTGCGACCCTGTAGAACAGGATGAAGCGGCTACAGATGAATATCTTCTTTTTGCTGTTTTTTTCTCAAGATTATATTTTGGGACCTTAGCAGAGGCATTTATGATTTAGTCATAGTATTAATGATTTGACCCTTGCTATGGCAAGACAAAACATGGAAAGAAAAAAAAAATCACTCTGCAGAAAAAAATCCCCCAAAACAAGTCACTGAAAGAATAATGCACACTGAGCATGGAGTCATCTTGACCACTGACATACAGTGACATACGCTAGGATTTTCTTGTTCGGGATGTTGGTAGATTATATTTGTGTTAAATTCACTGTTTAACATCCCTAATGTCTTCCTGGCCAGAACAATAGGAGTGGAGTTATGTATTAGTGCATGTGATCTCAAAATATAAAAGAGCTGATACCTGAAACTTAGTGATTAGTGGAAAGGGTTGGGTTAACTGTTTCAAAAGTCCCCAAAAAAAAGATATTGGCATGAACTTACCTACAGATGGTCTTGATCCTGTATGCCAGATCAGACCTCACCCACAGACCACTGGACCAGAGGAAGGTGCTTACTTGGAAAGATTTGTCCTGTACATGAAGATGTGTGTTTATAAAGCAAAATCTTGAGTTTCAGTTGTTGAAAGCTCTCCTGACCCTAGCCTTAGACCATGATTATCAGCAGGAGATCATGCTTACCTACCCCCTGAACCACAAATGCAGAGTGCAGGAGGTATGACTCATGCCTGGGTCAAATCCTGAGCAAGAATGACTCTAACCCGTAACTACGTCATCGCTTGTTTACCACAATGCATTATGGGTGACATCCGGGGTCAGCTCCGCCGTATTGTTTACTTTTGCCTTTGTTAAACACTGCATTGTTCTGTCTAACCAGTTTTAACCATGCCTAAAGTGAATTGCTGTGTGCCTTACTGTGTCTCCATAACAAAGAGAGAGCCTAATTTGAGCTTTTATCAGCTGCCAGTTGAAAAGAAGAGAAGAAAGAAATGGATAAGTTTAATCCACAATGAAAACCATTGACCTGAATCAAAATGGACAAGTGTTTGTAGCTTACATTTCTCTGGTGGGAAAAGGACGTACTTAAACTCTGACCCAGCAATATTTCCACAGTCTGTGGAATGGCCTTCGGTTATAGAAGATTATAACAATCGACACTGTTCATCATCTGAAACTAGTGATATTCCAAAGCCTGTAAAACAAAGGAGCATTCTTCGGCCTTTGCCTCTCAACATGCCGACACACCTGGCAGCTTAACGAGCCTGTTGGACCGATAAAACTCCCAACCCACAAAGGGTTCTCTTTCGGGTATGTATAATGTTCAGTGTACCTCATTAGTGGCATTTATTGAAGAAAATGCATTTATACTGAACATGACATGGCAAATCAGCGGGTTTCCAAATATTTTTTTTCCTGATATCAAGTTTTATTTAACTAATCACTCATTTATCACTAGGACCGTTATTCGCCCATGAATCCACCGCAAGAGTGTTGCTCTGCGCCAATTCCCGATATTCAGATAGATTTGTTTTCTTGATAAAGTTTAGCTGGTGCAATATACGTCCTCAGAAATAAGACATTCTGAGATTTGATGTTATTGTTGTTGTTGTACAGTGTGGTAGACTTGGTCAAGACTCTTACCTTCTCACCAAGCTTGATTTGGATTGATTTTCCTGCTGTAAACCCTTGACATGTTATCCACCTCTTTAAATCACCAATTTCATTGTCTTCCATGACAGAGCATGGCAAAATCGCTCCCCTCACATCGCTCTAACCTAAAATTAATCTGACATCCGTCATATCGCTCAACTCCCGACCCCGGTTATCCCCCACAATGTATTGCGGTAAACAAGTGATGACGTAGTTATGCTTGGGGGGCTATTGGATGAAAGGATATTGTTGGGTGTCTGGCTCGATCTGTTGGTATTCAGGATGAACTGTTTAAAAATAGGCCAGCACTTGTGAGTTTTTTGGCTTTGTGGGAGAAAATATGATCTGGCATTGTAACATGGGTGTTGGTTTATTAAAGATTAGGTCTGCTTTTGGAAGATAAATATGCAAAACAAAAGCCCTGCTTTTTGTCAGCATTAGTGGCTCAGCCAGGGTGTGGGTGTGTGTCATACTGAAATGCTTGGTTCAGTGCTCAAGTAAGGCTGAAAACCAAGGCTTTGAGTCTACATGAAGAAATACAGGGGTTACAATAAATCAAGACAAAAATCTTTATTAATTTGTAAACATAGCATGTCGGGGGAAGCCATGGCCTCATGGTTAGAGAGGCAGCTTTGGAACCAAAAGGTCACCGGTTTGATTCCCTGGACCAGCAGGAATGGCTGAAGTGCCCTTGAGCAAGGCACCTAACCCCCAACTGCTCCCCAGGCTGCTCTGGGTATGTTGCACATCACTCTGGATAAGAGCGTCTGCTAAATGCCATTAACATAATGTAATAATGTACACACCTGCTTATTTATGTAATTACTTAATCAACCAATCATGTGGTAGCAACACAATGCATAAAATCATACAGACACAGGTCAGAAACTTAAGTTAATATTCACATCAAACATCAGAAAAGGAAAAAAAAAGTGATCTCAGCACCTCTAATTGTGGCATGGTTGTTGAAACCAGACAGGCTGGTTTGAATATTTCATAAACTGGTAATCTCCTGGGATTTTGACACACAACAGTCTCTAGAGTTTACAGACAATGCTTCCAAAAGCAAACTGTCCAGTGAGCAGTAGTTCAATGGACAGAAACACCTTGTTGATGATGACGGGGAGTCTATAATAACTCAAATTACCACTCTTTACAACCATAGTGTAAAGCACACCTAACCTCGAGGCAGATGGGATACAACAGCATTAAACAACAGTGAACGCCACTCCTGTCAGACAAGAACAGGAATCCAAGGCTACACCAAAGTTCGGCATTTAAAGATTGGAAAAACAAGCATCATCTGATATATGGCAAGATTAATTTTCTTTCCACGCTACAGAGCATTGTTCTTTCAGAATAGTCAATATCAGACAGACAGAGGAGCTTGAGGGTGCTGGTCGAGCTGATCAGAATTTCAGAAGGCAGAGCAAGTTCAAAGGTAAGGAGGGCTGGTCAGAAAGTAGAAGTAGTGTTGTCACATCATGAGACAGATCTGAAAAAGAAAACATTGGTGCAGGGAGGGGTGGCACGGTGGTGTAGTGGTTAGCACTGTTCCCTCACAGCAAGAAGGTTCTAGGTTCAAGCCCAGTGGCCATAGGTGTGAATGTGAGTGTGAATGGTTGTTTGTCTCGATGTGTCAGCCCTGTGATGATCTAGTGACTTGTCCAGGGTGTACCCCGCCTCTCGCCCATAGTCAGCTGGGATAGGCTCCAGCTTGCCCACGACCCTGTACAGGATAAGCGGTTACAGATAATGGATGGATGGATGGTGGCAGGGATCAGAGCACAGTAAGTGAATGAAGACAGGGACATGGCTTTTAAAGTTTCTTCTAACTATAACAATAGAAGTGGAGGAGATTGAGTGTTGAGAACCAGGGGAAGAGAAAATGACACAAAGTAAGGGTTTGAGATATGTAGATGAGTTACTGTGCGACACAATGGTGTAGCGGTTAGCATTGTTGCCTCACAGCAAGAAGGTTCCAGGTTTGAACCTCACGGCCGAGGCCTTCCTGTGTGGAGTTTGCATGTTTTCCCCTTGTCTGTGTGGGTTTCCTCCAGGTGCTCCAGTTTCCCCTACAGTTCAAAGACATGCGGTTAGGCTAACTGGCTACTCTAAATTGTCCATTGATCAAACTTGGAGAGGGATGAGCTCTGCCAAGTCTAAGGCCCTGTTTACATTATTTCGAATCAGCGGATCATCAGATTAACGTTTTTTAAAACGATTCGCGTACACACAGCAACGCCAATACACGATTTGCATGCACACAGCAACGCCAATACATGGATATGCTAATCACATGACTAATTAGACGGCACGTCACATGATCCCAGTGCATATCGGGCATGCGCAAGTCACTCACCACTTGCAAGTGGAAGGATGGCAAGCGAACACCTTCTCCAGCAGATAAACACACCTGGCTGTGATGTTCATGTTCTCACTGAGTTTAAGCGCCTGAAGGAGGTTGAAATGTGTAAATAAACCTCAGTGCGGCTCAGCGCTTCCTCCTGCGCTCCAAATCACTCCACCCTGAACAGCGAGTGCCCTCTGGAGGGTGCGCACTCCGGCCCTGGGCAGCTCACAGAGCGCGCGAGTGAAGCGCACGAGCAGTGATTCGGGACTGAGCCGCTGTGTGTGAGATCCCAATGCCAGCGAATCAGGAAGGTGGATGTCACAGTGACGTTGTCCAATGACGACGTCAGCTAGAGCTCAGCACAGCGTATCCGCGTATTCTCAATGTTTACACAGCACCGGACCAGACACGAACTGGATTGAATACGTGGGCTCTGGCGGATTCCCGTTCCCCGGCGTTTCCCGGCATTTTAATGTGAACAGACAGTGCATCCACAAAGAAAACGAGACAGATACGGTCTAATGTAAACTTGGCCTAAGTGCCTGAGACACATCAGTGATGGACTGTTAAAATGTCATCAGTGGTGCCCCTGTGGCCCTTGCTGGTTATAGAGGACTTTCACTGATGTCACAGATTTTTGTTTTTCACGTAGCGTCCGTCATTTTGCCGGGCAAATAAAGAAACAGCTGCAACAGTTAATAATGGAAGTCAAGACGAGTGCAGTCGGTACAATCTCTCTGAAATGATTAATTTATTTTATACCAGCAGATCGTGTTACGTTGAAAAGCTGAAACATGCAGGCATCACAGATCCATATAATTTACCCATAGATGTATTTATTTATTCTGCACACTGCACAATCTCTCTCTCTCTCTCTCTCTCTCTCTGTGCGTGTGTTTGTGCATGTTCACAGCTTCAGATGGATTAAATACAGAAGAGGAATTTCACTGTGCTTGAGTTTACATGTGACAAAAATAAAAAACAAAGGCTTCTTTTTAATTTGCCCACAAATGTATTTATTCCACTTGAAAAGTGTTTGGCAAACCAGCTACCGGATTTGGGACACTACAACATCCTGAACTATTTAGTATTTGGGACTTCTAAATGGGTCTGTGGCAGCGGGGGCGTGGTCAAGCGCCGGTCTGTGACAGGAGGGCGGAGCCAGGGAAGGTGAGTGGCAGAATCACTACACCTGACGGTAATTAACCTGTGTTTGTGTGTCTTCCCAGTAACTGTGCCCTATTTAAGGAGGCAGAGGGAGAGCAGAGGAGAGCTCTTCCCGGGACAAGAACACAGCGTGTGTGTGTGTGTGTGTGTGTTTACCAAATAAGAATGATTGTTATACTGAAAAGTCTGGCAATAAAAGCCTGTTGTTCCCTGAAGCTTTGTCCTGCCGTCCTCTGTGCTCCACCCACACCTAAGAGAGCTCTACAGTGGTGCTGAAACCCAGCAGCCCCATGGAATCCTCCCCGTTCGCAGACCTGGTCCACGCCCTTGCCACGGCTCAACAAAGCCAGCACCAGGTGCTCATCATGCTCCGAAAGGAACAAGAGCGGCGCTTCGAAGCCCTGGTGCTGGCCCAGCAGGAAGATCGCGAGGCGTTCCGGCATCTCCTCACGTCGGCGGGGTCCACCAACATCCTGGCCGCGGGCCCGTCTCTCCTCACCGTGACCAAGATGGGCCCGCAGGACGACCCCGAGGCGTTCCTTGCACTATTCGAACAGGTCGCCGAAGCCTCGGGGTGGCTGATGGAGCAGCGCGCGGCGCGCCTCCTCCCCCTCCTGACGGGAGAGGCGCAGCTGGCCGCGCTACAGCTCCCTGCCGACCACCGGCTGGCCTACGCGGACCTTCGCCGGGCCGTCCTCCAGCGCGTGGGGCGCACACCAGAGCAACAGCGCCAGCACTTCTGCATGCTGCGGTTGGAGGAAGTCGGCTGGCCGTTTGTGTTCGGCCAGCAGCTCCGGGACGCCTGCTGGCGGTGGCTGAGGGCCGACGATCGCGACGCTGAGGGAATCATCGATCAGGTGGTGCTGGAGCAGTTCATCGCCCGCTTACCAGCCGGAACCGCGGAGTGGGTCCAGTGCCACTGCCCGGCGTCGCTGGATCAGGCAGTAGGACTGGCGGAGGATCATTTGGCGGCTGTTCCGGCGGCAGGACAGCCGTCGACGTCTTCTCTTCTCTCCTCTTCTCTCTCTCTTTCTCCCCTCCCTTCTGTGTCCCGTCCTCGCCCCATTCCCCCACCACGGAGACGGGGGCCGGCTCCACCCCAGCCGGCCCGCCGCACCCGTGGTGCCCTCTCGCTTCTCCCTTCTGTGTCTGTCTCTCCCCCCCCTCAGGTGAGTGAGCCCCAGAGCACCGGTGCAGAGGGAAAGCCCGGGCCGGTTTGCTGGCGCTGTGGGGAGCCGGGCCACCTGCAACAACAGTGCGCAGCAATGGAGGTGGGCGTGGTGGTACGGATCCCCGACGCGCCAGAGGCTGCCCTCGATCGGGCCGGAGCGTATCGCATACCGGTGAGTGTCCAAGGGGCTACATATCAGGCGTTGGTGGATTCTGGTTGCAATCAGACCTCGATCCGCCAAAGCCTGGTGCAAGACGATGCATTGGGGGGAGCACAGGGGGTGAAGGTGTTGTGTGTGCACGGGGATGTTCACAGCTACCCTTTGGTGTCGGTCCACATATTTTTCAGAGGGGAAAAATCTATAGTGAAGGTGGCGGTTAATCCTCGCCTTACCTACTCTTTAATTTTGGGGACTGATTGGCCGGGACTTCGGGGTTTAATGACGCGCCTAGTAAAGAGTGGGTCCTGCCATTTGACAGGGGGAGGTCCCGGTGTCGCTTTGGCTGGAGCTGCTGTCGCAGAGCCGTCTACGTCATCTCCGCGACAGAGTGAGGAGCCGCCGGCTCCTCCTCTTTCTGTTGGGGAATCCCTCGCGGATTTCCCATTAGAACAATCACGAGACAAGACTCTGCGGCATGCGTTTGACCAAGTGAGAGTAATCGATGGTCAAATGCTCCAGCCGAACGCCACCCCGTCCTTCCCCTATTTTTCTATTATGAAGGATAGATTATACCGAGTGACGCAGGACACTCAGACGAAAGAGCGAGTCACACAGCTGTTAATTCCAAAGAGCCACCGGGAATTGGTATTTTAGGCGGCTCACTTTAATCCCATGGCTGGACACCTAGGGCAGGATAAGACACTAGCCCGAATAATGGCCCGATTCTATTGGCCGGGGATTCGCGGCGATGTCCGTAGGTGGTGTATGGCATGCACGAATGCCAGTTAGTAAATCCAGCGGCCATTCCAAAAGCGCCTTTGCGCCCCCTACCATTAATCGAGACCCCGTTCAAAAGAATTGGGATGGATCTCGTCGGGCCATTAGATTGGTCAACACGAGGGTACCGCTTTATATTAGTTCTGGTGGACTGTGCAACGCGATACCCGGAAGCGGTGCCTCTTCGCAATATCCCAGCACACAGTATTGCAGAGGCCCTCTTCCACGTCATCTCCCGAGTTGGAATCCCGAAAGAGATTCTGACTGACCAAGGCACCTCGTTTATGTCACGAACACTGAGCAAACTGTATGGGCTATTAGGTATTAAGCCGATCCGCACCAGCGTTTATCACCCACAAACGGATGGTTTAGTTGAACGGTTCAATCGCACCCTCAAGAATATAATTAAAAAATTCGTAAGTGAGGACGCACGTAACTGGGATAAATGGCTCGAACCCTTGTTATTTGCAGTGCGAGAGGTCCCCCAAGCCTCCAGGGGGTTCTCCCCGTTTGAATTGTTATACGGGCGTAAGCCGCGCGGCATTTTAGATGTGCTGCGAGAAAATTGGGAGGAGGGACCTTCACAGAGTAAAAACGAAATTCAGTACGTTATGGACCTGCACGCAAAACTCCACATGCTCACCCACCTAACTCAGGAGAATTTGCGGCAGGCCCAGGAACGGCAAGCCCGCCTGTACAACAAGGGCACGCGCCTTAGAGAGTTCACTCCGGGAGATAAGGTACTCGTACTGTTGCTCACGTCGAGCTCCAAATTAATCGCCAAGTGGCAAGGACCCTTTGAGGTCACACGGCGAGTCGGGGACGTCGACTATGAGGTGAGGCGAACGGACGGGGGGGGTGCTACAGATCTACCACCTCAATCTGCTTAAACTCTGGAACGAGGAGGTCCCCGTGGCGTTGGTGTCTGTAGTTCCGGAGAAGGCGGAGCTGGGGCCGGAGGTTCAAAAAGGGACATTGGCATCACGTACCTCTCCGGTCCCCTGTGGAGACCACCTCTCCCCGACCCAACTCACGGAGGTCGCCCAGTTGCAGGCCGAGTTTTCGGATGTGTTCTCGCCCCTGCCTGGTCGCACTAACCTCATAGAACACCACATAGAGACGCCCCCGGGGGTGGTAGTGCGTAGCCGCCCATACAGGCTACCCGAACACAAAAAAAAGGTGGTTCGGGAAGAACTTCAGACCATGCTCAAAATGGGCATCGTCGAGGAGTCCCACAGTGACTGGAGCAGCCCGGTGGTCTTGGTACCCAAGGCCGACGGGTCGGTCCGGTTCTGTGTGGACTATAGAAAAGTCAACGCGGTGTCTAAATTCGACGCGTACCCAATGCCTCGTATTGACGAGCTGCTCAATCGACTAGGCACGGCTCGCTTTTACTCGACACTGGATTTGACGAAGGGATATTGGCAGATCCCCTTGACTCCATTATCCCGGGTTTCGGCACCACTGTAGAGCTCTCTTAGGTGTGGGTGGAGCACAGAGGACGGCAGGACAAAGCTTCAGGGAACAACAGGCTTTTATTGCCAGACTTTTCAGTATAACAATCGTTCTTATTTGGTAAACACACACACACACACGCTGTGTTCTTGTCCCGGGAAGAGCTCTCCTCTGCTCTCCCTCTGCCTCCTTAAATAGGGCGCGGTTACTGGGAAGACACACAAACACAGGTTAATTACCGTCAGGTGTAGTGATTCTGCCACTCACCTTCCCTGGCTCCGCCCTCCTGTCACAGACCGGCGCTTGACCACGCCCCCGCTGCCACAGGGTCATTCTACGAAAACGTGCCATTTTCCATTCTGAATATCAGATTTTCAACGTATTATTTTTATTGTGTTTAAGGTCTTATTTGGTTTAAGTAGACCCTTACCTGTCAGAAAAATATGTCGTGCCATCTCAGGCTATCTTATTTATTAATTTATTTCCCTAAAATAATCAACATGCACATGTGTTTTGTCAATCGCGTTACCAACACCAACTTGTATTAAATAAGTATTTGAAGTGACACTTCAGAATAAATCTGGTATATTATGAAAGATATGTCATCCTTGTTTGCATTGAGAGTGTTTAGAAATGAAAATAACAAGGAATACATTTGTTTTATATGGATGGATATGCTCAAATGCATATCGGCCAAGCCACTGTATGTTAGTTTTCAGGAAAAAATAATGAAAAAAGTAATATGTTTAAAATCATATCCTATATACTCAAGGGGGTATTGTTATATTTTACTTAACATTAAAATAGGTTATTTACATTTGCCTTTTTTCTATTATATATATATATATATATATATATATATATATATATATATATATATATAGAGAGAGAGAGAGAGAGAGAGAGAGAGAGAGAGAGAGTATTCTCAAAGTAACGCAATTGACAATAGAATGCGTGCTCAGCAGACGTGTTTGTTTTTAGACTGTACGTAAGTGGATTTGGCATAGAAAATTATGGAAATGAACACTGACACAATGCTGGCTCTGGACTTAGGGGAGGGGTCATGCACTGCTCTAAGGTAGCTGTAAGTTGTGCTTTGGCTCTTCTCGATTTTGCCTGTGCTTCTCTCCAGTATTTCCGCTTGGCCACTTTCTCCCTTTCATTCAGTTCACTAATAGATAACCTTTTGCCGGCATCCTTGTCCTTTCTCGATCTTTCCCTCTCTTTTTCTAAATGCTTTTTTCTTTTCTCAGGATCAGCATCCCTACACTGCCTGTATCGGTGCTGTTTCTCTGCTGCAGAAAGAGGCATCCTAACAAAAGCATGTAAAATACAAATGCATATTAAATCACCTTTCTTGTTTACATTAGGTTATTTCATATTTTGACGTATATTTGAATGATTTGAAGAAGACGGTACTATATCAGGTCTATACACATCGGTATTAATTTGCTATATACATATCATTATAATAAGCTTACAAACATATTTAGGGACAAAACATGCTATTCTTAATATAAATAAGATTAATAATTATGTATTGTATAAATAATTCTGGTTTGGACACACAATAAACATGGGGACATGGCAGGGAAAGGGTTAATAGTAACAGGTTTGACAGTAACGGGTTTGACGAAATATGCTTTTGGCAGCCATTACTAGCTATGTGGTTCACACCATGACACCACATGGTGTACATTCTAGACATGTGAAAATGATTGTTTATATGTTTATTTTAATTTAAAATGTTTAACTTTTTAAAACATGATATTATGGTAACGCATTTTGACACACTATGACCATCCCCTTCAGTCAAACTAAACACAGCTCAATAAAAATTCATTAAAAGAGAGGAACACTTACTTCTCTGTTTGGCAGCTTACTGATAAAAGGCAGATGATGTCACATCCTGAAAATTATGTCACTTCTGGGATAGTGCATTGTCCCTGGGGGCGTGTTTATCCAAAGTAACGCATTTGACGTAACACATAGGGATAGTACTAAAATGTTATTTTTTTCAATATTCCAAAAAGGTCAAGAATAAAAAAAAGCATCATATGTTAACTAACGAGGCTTTTCATACATTAAAGTTTTTTTTTCAGATAATTTGATTTTATCCTCTCTAAAAGCCTGTTGCAATATAAGAAATGTTACTGAGGGACAGCCATTTTTTTTTTAAAGATTTTTTTTGGGCTTTTTCACCTTTATTAGATAGGACAGTGTAGAGACAGGAAATAAGCAGGAGAGGGATCGGGAAATGACCTCAGGTCGGAATCGAACCCGGGTCCCCGGATTTATGGTATGGCACCTTATCCAACTGAGCCACGACACCCCTGGGACAGCCATTTTTACCATATTTAACAGATATACAATACAAAACCTTAAAAAAAAAAATCAATATATGAATATTTAATGAATATTTAAAATGAAGATTATTTGTTTACCATATCATACCAACTACATTTTTAAATATTTTGTTGTTAATACAGCTTATATGGGTAGATTTCGTGTGAGGGACACAAAATGGCACGTTTTCGTAGAATGACCCAAATACACTGGAGATGCTAAAGGCAAGCAAAAGTACAGATGCTTACCAATATTTCAAGGCATGTTTCATGCCAGAATGTTATGGGGAAATTCCTGATAAAGAAAAACACTTTATGACAAATGAAGGCTCAAACATGGACTTAACAGGGCCTAAATCTAGCATATTTTATGGTGTTTAGCCTCGTCTACATTATCAGTACATAACAAACATGCTGTTAGTCTCACCAAGCACTAGGTCTAATAAAATATATTGCGTCCAAAACCTACATACAGATATATGTTTTATCATTGCACAGAGCTTTCACACTAACCTGATATAAAATGTTCTCCATACACACGGGGATGGTTTTATCATCCAGTCTTCCTATTTAACTGCAGCTTGCCATTTTTCTCATCTTTTTGGGTTCACTGGGAAGAAGTGAAAAGTTAAACCAGGCTTATTGCCACATCTGTTATTACATCCAAAAGCACTACAGGCCTCTGGTATTGTTCTTTTAGATGTAACTTCTGCAAGTTTATCTGTAGATGTACTGAATTTGGCTTACAATCACTCATGTACACTTGTGCCAGTCATTGTCAAACACAAAACTTGCTTGGCAATATGACTTAGACTTAGTTCCTCCAGCGCTGTTCTGCGCATAGGGCGACAAGTAGATTCCACTTCTTCCAGTCTTGTGCTACAGTCTCAGCTCGCATTGCATCAATGTTCACAGTCTCCAGATCTTTTCTATACATTTTCCTCCATGTCATCTTGGGTCGGCCTCTTTTTCTTTTCCCCTCTGCTTGCCAGCTAATCATTGTCTTGGGTAGTTGTTCTGGTGGCATTCTCAGCATGTGTCCTGTGAATTTCATCCTCCTTTCTTTAATTAATTCTACCAGTGGGTGGGTTCCAGTACTACAATATACCTCTTCATTTGTAATGCAGTCTCTGAAGGTGATCCTGAGGATTTTTCTAAGGCACCTTTGTTGGAATGCATTCAGCCTCTTCTTTATCTTCACTCTGATCTTACAAGTCTCACTGGTATACAATAATATTGGTAAGACTATCGTCTGCAAGAGTCTGACTTTGATTGTCTTGGGAATCTTATTGCATTTCCACACTGCCTGCATTCTCTGAAAGACTGCCATCGCCTTTCCTATCCTTGAATTTATTTCGGCCTCCATATTTCCTTCATGGACGATGCCAGTCACCCTCTGCACACTGTCATCAGCAACCAGCAGAGCCTGTTCAGTGACACAATGCTCCTTCCCAAGTGCAGGACGAACAGACTTAAAAACTCCTTTGTCCCTCACACCATCAGACTGTACAACTCCTCTCTGGGGGGGAGGAGGGGTAACAGGAGGACAGAGGACGGGAAGGAGCAGTAGCCTAGCCTAACAATAAGCAATACCAGACAATGTGCAATATAAAGTGCAGTATCTCTCCTGCTGTCCCCCTTCCCCTTTTTACCCTCCTCTCTCTCTCCCCCTTCCTCTCTTCCCCATATCTTATTCTTTTTATATTTGTATATTTAAATACTTAATTTATTTTAATTTATCTCAAAGTTTTCTCTATTTATTTTCTCTGTTTATCTGTAATGATGCTGCTGGAATCTTAATTTCCCTGAGGGGACCCTCCCAAAGGGATCAATAAAGTTTTATCTAATCTAATCTAATCTAATCTAATCTAATCTAATCTAATCTAATCTAATCTAATCTAATCTAATCTAATCTAATCTAATCTATGTGAACTTAGTGATGTTTTCTGCATAATCGCCACACACCAGAATTTGAGTACTGGAGTGCGGGTCTTCAATCTGCATGACCTTGGTCTTATGACAATTGATCCTCAACCCTACTTTCGAAGCATTTCTCTCTAGAACAGATGTCATCTCCTGTAATGTGGGGCATGTTTCAACTAGCAAAGCAATGCCATCTGCGAAATCAAGGTCAGTAAGATGCTTTCTTCCTGTTCATGGTATGCCAAAACTGGGTTTTTCCATTGCTTTCTGCATTATGTGATCGACAGTGACGACAAACAACGTGGGCGACAACAGGTAGCCTTGTCTGACTCCTGTAGTGATATCAAAGAAATGTGTGATCCCAGAGTCCACCTTCACGCAGCAACTAGAGTCCTCATACAAGCTCTTAAAAATGTTTATGAACTTTTGGGGTATTCCATATTGCTTGAGTATTTTCCACATTTTCAGACATGGACAGTAACGAAGTACATTTACTTGAGTACTGTACTTAAGTACACTTTTTGAGTATCTGTACTTTACTTGAGCATTAATTTTTTTTGGCAACTTATGACTTTAACTTCACTACATTTGAAAGACAAATATCATACTTTTTCCTCCACTACATTTCCATCAAGGTCCTCATTACTCGTTAATATGAAGTGGCTTTGAAAGTGGATGTTTTTTTCTTTTCTAAAATGTGATTGTTTTTTTTCGCAGGTGACACTGAGACAGTCTATCAGTAATCACTAGGGTCATGTCACATCCATAGATCAATGATTTCTTTGCAGCATTATTTAACATGATCAGTTGATGGCAGAATGGAAGGAGGTGGTTCTTCTGGGGAAAGCACACACTCATGGCTATAGCTAGAACCCATGTTTCAGTTTTCTGAAAGGATTAAAGAGTTGTTTTGTTTTAAATGTTTGCCTAAAACGGAGCACATCACAGCCTACAAAAACTTTCCGTCCGACCTGCGGAAGCATATTGAGGTATATAAACGTTTTAGTCCAAGAGAAAGCTTGCAATGAAGTTGTCTGTGCTTTTAGAGTTAACGATAATGTTGCAATAGCTATGCAGTCTGGATTTGCCCACCAAATTGCTACAGCCTTGTCCACGGCTAACGTTAACACATAGCTAGTTAACTTGAACACTGTTAGTTAGCATGTAAAAATGGAGTTACGCTAACATGAATAACGTTCACTTATCTGAAGTGTTTTCAGAAATGTTTTAGCGTAATCTTGCTAAATAAACAAAATGTAGAAATCTTTCTTTTCTAGTAATGTCAACTACCCAGTATGATTTCGAGTTTGAAAAGATTTTGCTCGCATGTCAGTAGGGTTGCCACCTGTGTCTGACAAAAATCCTGGACATTTCGACCATCCAATCGACCTTTTTGCTTGTAAGCAACGGCGCCCTTCGCACATCTAACCCAAGACAAAAATCGCCCTTCTACGCTGAAATTGTATTGCTCTAATTAGTAAAAATGACGCTTTCACTAGTTATTTGTTTAGTTAATTGCTTTACATAATAAAGCAGGTCTTCATTATTTTGGTTTATTTCCAACAGTTTTTGGTTGTGGACACCTGGGGGCAGTAGTGGGCACAGGTAAAAGGGGAATACATAATTAAGTTCTGTTTGTTTGCTTATGTGGAATAAAAATAATTAAATTTTTCATTGTATCTAAGAATACCTGAATGTAACAATGTAAGGTGTAGTGTCAAACAGCTTACCTGATTGCTTAGAGTGTGGTGTGTGCTTTGCTTGTGCTTGCCTGTGCCTCTGCTGCTTGCTGCTCTTGGCTAAACAAATACATAGGAGGACATGTAGCGCCGTAACTGACGTATACAGTGACGTAAGTGACGTATACAGCGACGTAATGACGTATTCAGCGACGTGGCTCCGCTTAGCACGGCGAGCTCGGAAAAGCAAACTGGTTCTCAGCTGGCTCGCAAGTTGAAATACACATTTTGCCCATTATGTACAAAAAACCGGGACATTCAGTGTCCCGGATTTTTATTTTTTTTTTCCGGGACAGACCATGAAAATCCGGGACAATCAGGAAAAACCGGGACAGGTGGCAACACTACATGTCAGGTGGAGCTTCACTGACTAGCTAGCTTAACATTAAACCACCATGATTCCACAGGCAGATTCATATGTGCATGAATACATGCGCGTACGTGAGACCTGTGAGATGGACAGTATTGTACTAGTCAGTTACAACAAATTGCTGGAATTTTTTGTTTTGATGTCAGATGATGGTCTTGCACTTTTTTTGTCTTGCTTAAAGCAGTGTTGCTGTTGGGCAGTTATTAAGTTAGAGGTGTGGACCTGGGTTTTAATCAGGTTGGATTGTCATTTTTATTTTCTGAGCAAGCTGCATTTACAGCTATTCCGCTGTCTTGCTGATTAACATACACATACATGTGTGCACACACTGCCAGAGCTGGGTCAGAACATCACCATGCTGCTTTGTCAGGGTGGGGAGGAGTGTTACAATTAAAAAAAAATGAAAATGACACTGGCTGTTTTTCAGTTCAGTTGTGTTTCATTTTGTAATATTCTACCAGGCATTTATTCTACAGGTTCTACAAGTTAGTCAGTAAATCCAGTCGGTTGCTTCAGAGGCATTAGGTTTCGTAAGCCTTGTGGCAATAATACAACATGTTGACAGAAAATGTACTTTTAATACTTAAGTATTTTTAAAAGCAAGTACTTCAGTACTTTAACTTAAGTAAAAATTTGACTGTACAACTTTCACTTGTATAGAGTGCTCCGAGATGATGCTAAAAATAGTAACACTGCGGTCTGCGAGGCCATCTTGGAAGTCACTCGTTCCAGAGCGCTCATAGAGTACACATCAGCTATTTGCATTCACCGATTCGTTTCCACGTTAGAGGGCTTAGAAGCTTGGATTTTTTAAGAATTTAGACATCTGAAGTGATGGAGCACTACTGTGAAAGTTTAGATAAGCAGGCACGGGAGCGTTATGCTGAGAAGGTACGTTTCATTGGGAATGTAGATCCATACACTGTTAGTGAGAAGGAATGGAAAGCTGACCCCAGCTTGTTGCCACATGTGACATACATCAATCTTGTGAACTATCTAGTGTTTCACCCAAGTCCATTTTGTGAACTAAAGGATTTCCAGAACTACAAGAGTATGGAAGCATACAATAGATTTGTGTCCGGTTGGGTCCGCGATGTGTCGGTGTTATAACTATTATAATTATTATCAGTTATTTTAGTCAGTGAATAAAATGTAGGCCTAGTATGTAACTTGTACTAACAGCATGTGTACATAAACATTACTAGGCCTAGATCTTAAATGCCATTTGATGCAACAATGCACTGCAGTAGACATAAGCTACCTAATGTGACAAATATATCCATTAATCATTGCTGAAAGTACATAGAAAAGATAATAGTTTGTATCACATTTATTTTAGTAACTATGAAATTCAAGACAATTTTAACCTACCTGTCACAAAGTGATCAGAACAAATCCGGATACAGTCAAGTTGTCCTAAATTTGAGCGGTTGATGGCAGTCAGCCACTGTCGTCTCCTCTGCTCGCTTTTCTCCTGTGCTGCAATTCCCTGGTTAGTCACGACTTTAGGGAGTCTGTGGAAGCTTTTGCCACCCTTTTCCCCCCGGCTACTACAGCCAACAATGACACACGTATTCGGCATTGTCACCCCTTTTTGCTTCGCTGAACAACAACAATGCACTGACACAGCGACCTTTGACTTCCAATATGGCCGCCGCTGGGTTCGCACTGACCTTGAAGCACTCTAAAGAAGTAACATTTGACCAGTGGGATCCGTATTTTGACTGAAGTAATGAAGTTGGGTACTTTGTCCACCTCTGCACATTGTATCCCTATGGATGCTGTCAAAAGTTTTTCTGAAATCGATAAAACTGATTGATAGAGGCTTTTGGAATTCCAGACACTGCTCGATGATGTTTCACAGCACAAAGATTTGCTCGGCAATATGGCCGTGTAAACAAATCCGCAATTGCGATGACGTCATGTGAAAGTCCTCTATAGGGAGAGGAAGAAGAAGAGTTACTGTGAGATTTGATGCAGTGGAGATTGGACATACTCTCCAGGTCTCTGCAAGTATGATGAAATGAAAAGAGAGACTAGACTTTTTTGTTGTCCTTTCTTGAGGGACAGTGGTAGACTACCTCACTTTCTTGAACAGAGGCTGAAAGACGAGAGGCTTCTCTTACAGCTGCTGCTGCTCCAAACTTACTTAAGAGAAATACTTTACATCTAATTAGCTTTGAATAGACCCCAGCTGGGAGAGCTGAATAATTGCTAATTGAGCAGTTTCAGAGTGCTAATAATATTCCTCCCAGCTATAGTACCACAAGGTAGTTTAAGATTCAAATCAAGCAGGACAATAATGTAATTTGGATTAGTGACTATACTGTGCCATGCTGTCTGGTGGAAAACTGTTATTGTTCTTTAGACAGCTGCTATAACTGAAGTGGATTGAAAAACATCTGGTGTCATGGCCGAATGTTTCTCTCTTGTTCTTCTGTCTGGAAGAGACGTTTCTAGCCATCAGACTCAGCTTCTAGATAAATCTGTTTGATCAGTGAATGTCAGTAAGCCTGTGGTTATTGTACACACCTCAAACAAGTGACACGTTGGCTTGAAAGGTTAGAATGAGATTTTTAAGGTGTGTTCCTGAAATGTGTCCAAAAATCACCTTTTATCGGTAACACGATTTGTTTCAGATGACATGCTGGGGTCAGTTGCTAGGAAACAGACAAATCAAAAAACAATTTGATGTCTTAATTGTGAAAAGATTAGTCCTTGGTGCATATTTAAATGGGAATTTAATGTTCATGTCCATGCCAGTGTGTTTGATTGTTATGGTTTTGGATTTATAGTGGAATAAATTACTTGGAGTAATCCTTCAAAATGATTAAAGTTCTTTCAGGATCAATGAGTGGAGATGGACGCCTCATCTGTTGTGGGAACAGAGGCTTTGGACACTAATCAATGGGAAAGCCTTTAAAGAAGTCAAGTGGAAATGCTGAGACAGCTTCCTATTGTGAAGATTTGAGGTAGAAAGGGTTAAACAGTATCTCCAGATCGGATCATCATCTGAGCTCTTTTAATGTGTACGTACATCTCATGAATAAGTGATGAAGGTCAGATAGGGTCAAAGCCATTCCAAACAAGAGCTTAATATTTAATGACAGAATATTTCACAGGTAGAATTCTTAGCTGTTTTCCTTTTCCCCTTCCTAACACTATAAATGTCTTATTTGATGGAGTTCATGCATCCTGCGAGCCTGCGTTGGAATTGTTCTCTCAGGAGGTCAGTTTCTATATTATGGTCTTTCAGAAGTATGCGCAGAGAAGAAGAGGAGGTTGAACCATTAAAGATTCTTTGTTTGTTGTCTTAGAGGTTATGTGTAGAACCCTAACAATGCTTCTCTGTCAGAGAAAGAGAACCCCTGAAAATGTTTTCTGTGTAAGCCAAGATTAAAAAAATAAAAGTTAGACATTCAGAACAGTGCTTTAAATGCAAGAAAATCAGAGAAGCAAAAGTATGAATATTAACAGTATTCAAATATTTTGCACCAATTAATGGATAGTTTTCACTGACGTCACGGCATTCCGGGGAACGCCCTCCAGCCGCCATCTTGTGGGGCAAACAAAACGGACCATCGCTATTACCGGCTACGTTATCTCGGACGAATTTATAAAGTTATATAGTCAATTTTCTAAAATAAAGATCAATGTCGGCAAAATCAAGCAAATGGAAGTATATGGATACAATGGACGACATCTCACGACAACGGTATGCAGCCAAACTGGCCTTGATTGGGGGAATTGACCCCTACGAAGTGGACAAAGATGCATTTTCAAGTGACTATGCAGGGCTGCCATCCATATCGTACCCTGATATTGTGAACTATTTCGTGAATAGTAAAAGTGCCTACACACTTGACGACCTCAAAGCATACAAGTCGCTGGAGTCATACAGTTATTTTGTCTGTGGCTGGGTCCGTGAAGTCCATCATATAAAAACAAGTGACAGTCGTGTCCTAATTACAGCCAAGGTATGTAAACATTGGAATTTTAGAGCTCTCACCACTGCATATAAATATGTTTGTGTGTGTATAATATCGAGTTGATTTAAGACAAATTTTACATCCATTAGTGGTATTACAGTTAGGCATCCTCCAGAGATTGTTTACACGATGTTTTGGTTTCCAAAAACAAACTTAAACACAATTGATTGTTTATTTAAACAACTTACCACTTATAAAATGATTGGAGCAGACTTTGCTGTGTTTGGAAGGCTGATAATCCTTGCGGTTGATTCTTGCAAGCCATAGATTTCTCCTTTGTATGCTGAGTTTCTTTGTTTGCTCGCCTTCGTGCTCCCGTACAGTGGGAATTCCATAAAAGCTCCGCTTGACGTCATCATCTGACCTATTACGACAGCCGTGAATACAACAGGTGTGCACCATTGCTAGCTTTAAATAGCCTGCTTGGGTTCTTTTGAAGACTTTGTACTTGCGCGTTACAATGTGTGCTCAGTGACCCGTACGGTAAGCTTGACCCGCAAGATGGCCGCCACTAGGGAATCCCCGACTCTGTGACGTCATGTGAAAACTATCTATACCTGGACTCTTAAGTCACACTTTTCATGAAGAAGCCTATAAATTTTAATGATTATATTTAATCATAACCTTCACTGAAAAGTAGCAATTTCAAATTGAAAAGATCAAAATTTAAATCTTTTAGCTTCCAATTCAGCTGTCAGTTGTGTCTGTGCATGTTCATTGGAATGCATTTATTATTAAAATCATCCAGTGAAACCTGGAGAAAGGAGTGTTCTGATTTGAATTTGTTGCTCCTTCATTAAAGTACCCGGATTTATAATTTATGTCAATCATTTACTTTTTTTTTCTTTTTTAATAGTAATCAAATATACCATGCACTAAAAGGCTCCGGTTGAAATTATGGATTCTCTGAAGTGACCGGCACAGAACTATTTTGTGACGGCCACAGCCCTGAAGAAAATAGTATGATGCCAGTCACTGAAGAGAATGCATAATTACCGATGCCTCTCAGTGCATGGTATATTAGATTTATATCCCTTTCCGTCCATCCATTATCCAGAACTGCTTATCCTGTGCAGGGTCGCGGGCAAGCTGGAGCCTATCCCAGCTGACTATGGGTGAGACGCGGGGTACACCCTGGACAAGTCGCCAGGTCATCGCAGGGCCGACATATAGACACAAACAACCATTCACACTCACATTTACACTCACGGTCAATTTAGAGCCATTAATTAGCCTAACCTGCATGCATTTGGACTGTGGGGGAAACCAGAGCACCCGGAGGAAACCCACGCAGACACGGGGAGAACATGCAAACTCCACACAGAAAGGGCCCTGTCAGTCACTGGGCTTGAACCCAGAACCTTCTTGCTGTGAGGCAACAGTGCTAACCACTGTGCCGCCTAGATTTATATCCCTCATCAAAAAATTCCAAACTGAAAGTGTTAACTTTTAACTTTCGTCTATGAGATTTGAATGTCAGCATAAACTCACTGGAGGCAGACATATTTGTTGTTTATGTCGGAGCGACCTTCGACCTGCGCATGTGCAATGTACCATGTTATCATTAAAAAAAAAACCCCAATTAATTAATTAATACCATGTTGTCACTTGTCTCACACTGCAGAGACCAAGCGGGACACAAAAACAATTACTAACTCATGAAATAAGAAAGCTGTTAAAACTATTGATTCGTGTGGTTATTTTAATGTGCTCAGTTGAAAATCCCCCTGACTTCAATTGTATTAAAGGAGAACGGAAGACAAATTTTTAATTATTAAAATTCTATTTATCTCATTTTATTAAATATAGGAATGCATGCTTGATAGCTATTTTGTCACTGCTATAGCAAGTTATATGAGTGTTTGAAATATGCTCCGTAATATATCAGTCCATATGTCAAAGCAATGGCCATAAACGAGATTCGTTGAGACCTGCGCGAGACATCGTAGGACGGAAGTAAAACGTACAGCGGAAATCAAAATGACCAACATCTGCCAACATTGTCAAAAGACGCGCGCGCCCTATTTCGAATGCTGATGTAATCAAGCTGGAAGTTTTGTTTGTTTTGATAGCAATCAGGAAAGTTTGAAAAAAGTAGGCAGTAATCGTCATTTAAACTCATTTTTGTGCAATATTTCATTTGGAAAACAGTTTTCAAAATGGCGGCACTGACACCTGGCTGACACTTCACATTTCGAAGTCTCGCACAAGTCTCGTGAAGATCGCACGGATAAGCGACGCCTGCCGTGGACCAAACGAACTAAATTCAACACGGCTAAAAACCGAATAGGCTGATAAGTATAATATTTAATTGCAATTAGTTGCCAATACGAGTCACGATATAAGGTTACTAAAACTGAATGTAATTGAATAACACGTTAATTAAGAAATAAAGCAAGTTTAAAAATGACTTCAGTTCTCCTTTAATGACTTCTATTTTTGTCTGTCTTGATTGTAAAATAAAAAAATTTTTTTAAAAACTTGAGTCGGCCGTATAGCTTGAAATTGTGACATCAGTTCATGGTATATCCAGGATATACCATGATTGACTCACACCATATCCATTTTTTTTAATGTCACAAGATGCATTGCTTAATCAGTGGTGGAAGTATTTTATGTCACGTGAGCCATCCTTGACCAGTCCCTGCATGGGAATTTTTTGATGAGGGATATAATTGCATACATTTGGACACTTACCGTTCACTCAAGTCTAATTTGTACAGCGTACCTCGATTTTGAATTAGGTGTCATTCTGACACAACAACCACCCATTTCATAAAATATAATATTGTTTCAGCAAAAGGAATTGCTTTTATGTAGAATTCAGAACAACAATCTACTGGTTTAATCTTTTGCTTTTGGTTGAAAACACTTAATTTTCCTCAAATTAATCCAGTTTTTTTTTTTTTTTGGAAAAGTGTTGTTTTTTCTCACCCCTTAGGGAAGAAAATTAGGGTCCCAAGCAGGGAGGTACTGAAATTTATGCTTATTTTCTAACGTACCTTGTTACCACCAGCTGGGCCAAATGACCCAGAGATAACAAGACACAATTAACCAACATTGGATGTGGCACCAAACAAGGACTGCAGAGTGCTGAATGGTTGAATAAATTGCTATAAAACAGCCTTATCTAAATACTGAGTGCCTGAACCATGAGCAGAATAGTGAGGTAATGATAGCACTTTAGTGAAATTCAGGCCAAATAAGAAAAAAATCAATACAAGAAGCTAAAGCCGACAATGCCAAACAAATAAAAGAGAGCTTTGGTCTCTGAGTTCTCCCTCCAGCTTTAACTCTGTGTGTGTGTGAGAGAGAGAGAGAGAGAGAGAGAGAGAGAGAGAGTCTGTGTGGTGTTGTTTGATGTACGATAAGGACTAACGCACCCCTGACAAGTGTTCATGATCACAGCAGCAGGCGAATCTCAAATTCATCACACATAACAGGTGTTAATTCATTCTCTCACACCAATCTCTGCTTTCCCCAACCTCTCTCCCTTTCATGTCCAGCATCCTGTCCTGCCCTCTGTCTCTTTTTCCTTTCAGACTAAAGACTTTACAGTCTTCTGAGATGGTATATCTTATTTGAGCACTGATTCAGAAACCCCCCCCCCCCCTTTTTAAATGCAGCTTTTAAAATGCAGATATAGTGCTAGTATATGTGGCAAAATACCAGCAACAGTGTGTGAAAACCTTGTGAAGACTTACAGAAAACGTTTGACCTCTGTCATTGTCAACAAAGGGTATATAACAAAGTATTGAGATGAACTTTTGTTATTGACCAAATACTTATTTTCCACCATAATTTGCAAATAAATTCTTTAAAAATCCGACAATGTGATTTTCTGGATTTTTTTTTCTCATTTTGTCTCTCATAGTTGAGGTATACCTATGATGAAAATTACAGGCCTCTCTCATCTTTTTAAGTGGGAGAACTTGCACAATTGGTGACTGACTAAATACTTTTTTGCCTCACTGTATATCCGACAACAATTTTTTTTAATTCTCCGTCATCTTATAAGAGCTAGAAAGTCTAACGTGAAAATCCAGAAAATCACATTGTCGGATTTTTAAAGAATTTATTTGCAAATTATGGTGGAAAATAAGTATTTGGTCAATAACAAAAGTTCATCTCAATACTTTGTTATATACCCTTTGTTGACAATGACAGAGGTCAAACGTTTTCTGTAAGTCTTCACAAGATTTTCGCACACTGTTGCTGGTATTTTGCTGGTATTTTGCCACATATACTAGCACTATATCTGCCCTATATATGTGTGTCATCTTCTAGCTCTTTTTCTTTTAGAAGTGATGCTTCTCGGGAAAAATCATGACTTTCTATCTAAGGCTCTATCTGTCAATCAGTTTTCATCCAGACAGAGCCTTATAATAGTAAGCTTACAACACGTTAGACTTTCTAGCTCTTATAAGATGACGGAGAATTAAAAAAAATTGTTGTCGGATATACAGTGGGGCAAAAAAGTATTTAGTCAGTCACCAATTGTGCAAGTTCTCCCACTTAAAAAGATGAGAGAGGCCTGTAATTTTCATCATAGGTATACTTCAACTATGAGAGACAAAATGAGAAAAAAAAAATCCAGAAAATCACACTGTCGGATTTTTAAAGAATTTATTTGCAAATTATGGTGGAAAATAAGTATTTGGTCAATAACAAAACTTCATCTCAATACTTTGTTATATACCCTTTGTTGACAATGACAGAGGTCAAACATTTTCTGTAAGTCTTCACAAGGTTTTCACACACTGTTGCTGGTATTTTGGCCCATTCCTCCATGCAGATCTCCTCTAGAGCAGCGATGTTTTGGGGCTGTCGCTGGGCAACACGGACTTTCAACTCCCTCCAAAGATTTTCTATGGGGTTGAGATTTGGAGACTGGCTAGGCCACTCCAGGACCTTGAAATGCTTCTTACGAAGCCACTCCTTCATTGCCCGGGCGGTGTGTTTGGGATCATTGTCATGCTGAAAGACCCAGCCACATTTCATCTTCAATGCCCTTGCTGATGGAAGGAGGTTTTCACTCAAAATCTCATGATACATGGCCCCATTCATTCTTTCCTTTACACGGATCAGTCGTCCTGGTCCCTTTGCAGAAAAACAGCCCCAAAGCATGATGTTTCCTCCCCCATGCTTCACAGTAGGTATGGTGTTCTTTGGATGCAACTCGGCATTCTTTCTCCTCCAAACACGACAAGTTGAGTTTTTACCAAAAAGTTCTATTTTGGTTTCATCTGACCATATGACATTCTTCCAATCCTCTTCTGGATCATCCAAATGCTCTCTAGCAAACTTCAGACGGGCCTGGACATGTACTGGCTTAAGCAGGGAGACACGTCTGGCACTGCAGGATTTGAGTCCTCGGTGGCGTAGTGTGTTACTGATGGTAGCCTTTGTTACTTTGGTCCCAGCTCTCTGCAGGTCATTCACTAGGTCCCCCCGTGTGGTTCTGGGATTTTTGCTCACCGTTCTTGTGATAATTTTGACCCCACGGGGTGAGATCTTGCGTGGAGCCCCAGATCGAGGGAGATTATCAGTGGTCTTGTATGTCTTCCATTTTCTAATAATTGCTCCCACAGTTGATTTCTTCACACCAAGCTGCTTACCTATTGCAGATTCAGTCTTCCCAGCCTGGTGCAGGTCTACAATTTTGTTTCTGGTGTCCTTTGACAACTCTTTGGTCTTGGCTATAGTGGAGTTTGGAGTGTGACTGTTTGAGGTTGTGGACAGGTGTCTTTTATACTGATAATGAGTTCAAACAGGTGCCATTAATACAGGTAACGAGTGGAGGACAGAGGAGCCTCTTAAAGAAGAAGTTACAAGTCTGTGAGAGCCAGAAATCTTGCTTGTTTTTAGGTGACCAAATACTTATTTTACCAAGGAATTTACCAATTAATTCATTAAAAATCCTACAATGTGATTTCCTGGATTCTTTCCCCCCATTCTGTCTCTCATAGCTGAAGTGTACCTATGATGAAAATTACAGGCCTCTCTCATCTTTTTAAGTGGGAGAACTTGCACAATTGGTGGCTGACTAAATACTTTTTTGCCTCACTGTAGTTTGTGCTTTTTGTTTCATGTTAACTCCTTAAATTTACAGGTTATTATTAAGTTAATCACTGCGTATTGTAAACGGCTTAAACGTTTCATTCACAATTTTAACATATCAAAAGAATTTTGTTATATCGCAATCAATATGAAATTCCTCTCCATAGCATGTCACTGTGCTCTCTGCGCTAAAATAATAGAGACAAATTATTTGACAGTGAATGATTTTGAAATAAAAACAATGACCTTGTATAAATCACAGATTACCTTTAGAAATGCAGCATGAGATTTTGAAATATGAGTTTGGAATGAAGTGTTTTGGTGCACTGCATGAGATGCAATTGGATGTACATCAGGGAAACTGAGACCAGACTGGCCGAGCATTTCTTTAAGCACATTTGTACTATTAGAATGAACAATTTCTTCTTTTCAGTGCCAGGGTACTTCAACAACAATGGACACTTTTTTCTGATTGGGAGATAGAAGCTACGGTACATAAATAGAAAAAAATAGCCTGCTCAGAAATACGTCGATGCCAGGATTTGAAAAATTTTCAACATTACAAGATCTGTTCCTTTCCTAGACAGTATGCTAGACTGCTTGGCCACTGAAGGTTACATTGCAACCCGAGGTTATGTAATGTAGTGCTTATATAGTCAGTACGCAGTGGTGCCACACCGCGACTGTGGAATCACTACCTGAGGCCGGCATGCCAATGACCATCTTACATTCTTAAACACACTTGAACTCAGTTAGACATACACATACAGACAGGTGTCTCTATAGGCTTCAGCCAAAGACTGAGCCAGTAACATCTCTGTTAGCATTGTTGGTTGTTCCCATGGCAGCAACAAAATGAGGAAACTTTAAGAGAAACTTCTACACTCGTCAAAAGTTTAGAAACTTTCAAAAGAACATCACATTTCAACAAAATTTGCACACAGATGGAAAAAAAAACATGTAAGGGAAACAATAGTGGCTCTTATTCTGTATAGTGCAGTTTGCTGACATGTTTCTGGTTCACTTGTCCCCTTAGACGGAACACTGCAAATCAATACGAAGCAATTCTGACTAATCATCTATATCCTATGATGAAACATTTCTATACTGATGGGAAGGCTGTCTTCCAGAATGACCCTGCTCCCATCCACAGTGCATGAGGGCTCACTGAATGGTTTGATGAACACAGAAGAGTTGTACATTTTATGCTATGGCCTTTGCAGTCAACAAACCAATTGAACATCTGTGGGAGATTTTGGACTGACATGTTAGACACTGCTCTTCACCATCACAATCATCATAACACCAATTCAGGTAATATTGATTGATCTTCATCCCTCCAGTGCAACGTTCTGGCAGCTCATGGTGGTCCATCTTACTAATCCACATAGCTGTTTTTCCCATTAATTTGTCACCTGTCTGTAAATTAAATATCAATTGGTTTCACCACCTATATTTTCAGAAATACTTCCTGGATTCTATCTATTCTTTACAGTGGTGCTTGAAAGTTTGTGAACCCTTTAGAATTTTCTAAATTTCTGCATAAATATGACTTAAAACATCAGATTGTCACACAAGTCCTCAAAGTAGATAAAGAGAACCCAGTTAAACAAATGAGACAAAAATATTATACTTGGCCATTTATTTATTGAGGAAAATGATCCAATATTACATATCTGAGTGATTCCACGCTTATGGGTACTGAAATGGGGACATGAACTTATTTTTAAAAATTCACCTAAAACCATTTCTTTTTTTACCATCAGGTCACAAAACATGTAATCTTTAATGAATGATATGTTAAAAGATAACTTTAATTTTCTGAGATGTAATAAAAACATATTTATATGCCAAAGTCAGAACGTAACAGAAGTGTTGTCAACATATATATTCTCAATTTTAACAATGTAGAATTACTTTTTGAAACATAGGAAGGTGATGTTTTAGCAAATATAATTAATAAACATGTGTAGTAGAATAAACATACACATTCTTTCAATAAGATTAACATGGTATATAGCTAGATTGTAATTAATTTGTAATAGACGCGAGATGGACAATCGTAACAGAAGTAATGTAACAGACATCATTTTGGAACTCATAGGCTTGACTTTGGCATATAAATATGTTTTTATTACATCTCAGAAAATTAAAGTTATCTTTTAACATATCATTCATTAAAGATTACATGTTTTGTGACCTGATGGTAAAAAAAGAAATGGTTTTAGGTGAATTTTTAAAAATAAGTTCATGTCCCCATTTCAGTACCCATAAGCGTGGAATCACTCATCTATGAGTAACAAAACTATGTGAACCTGTAGGATTAGCAGTTAATTTGAAGGTGAAATAAGAGTCAGGTGTTTTCAATCAATGGGATGACAATCAGGTGTGGGTGGGCACACTGTTTTATTTCAAGAACAGGGATCTATCAAAGTCTGATCTTCACAATACATGTTTGTGGAAGTGTATCATGGCACGAACAAAGGCGATTTCTGAGGACCTCAGAAAAAGCATTGTTGATGCTCATCAGGCTGGAAAAGGTTACAAAACCATCTCTAAAGAGTTTGAACTCCACCAATCCACAGTCAGACAGATTGTGGAGGAAGTTCAAGACCATTGTTACCCTCCCCAGGAGTGGATGACCAACAAAGATCACTCCAAAAGCAAGTTGTATAATAGTTGGTGGGGTCACAAAGGACCCCAGGGTAATTTCTAGCAACTGAAGGCCTCTCTCACATTGGCTAATGTTAATGTTCATGAGTCCACCATCAGGAGAACACTGAACAACAATGGTGTGCATGGCAGGGTTGCAAGGAGAAAGCCACTGCTCTCCAAAAAGAATATTGCTGCTCATCTGCAGTTTGCTAAAGATCATGTGGACAAGCCAGAAGGCTATTGGAAAAATGTGTTGTGGATGGATGAAACCAAAATAGAACTTTTTGGTTTAAATGAGAAGAGTTATGTTTGGAGAAAGGAAAACACTGCATTCCAGCATAAGAACCTTATCCCATCTGTGAAACATGGTGGTGGTAGTATCATGGCTTTGGACTGTTTTGCTGCATCTGGGCCAGGATGGCTTGCCATCATCAATGGAACAATGAATTCTGAATTATACCAGCGAATTCTAAAGGAAAATGTCAGGACATCTGTCCATGAACTGAATCTCAAGAGAAGGTGGGTCATGCAGCAAGACAGTGACCCTAAGCACACAAGTCGTTCTACCAAAGAATGGTTAAAGAAGAATAAAATTAATGTTTTGGAATGGCCAAGTCAAAGTCCTGATCTTAATCCAATCGAAATGTTGTGGAAGAACCTGAAGCGAGCAGTTCATGTGAGGAAACCCACCGACATCCCAGAGTTGAAGCTGTTCTGTACGGAGGAATGGGCTAAAATTCCTCCAAGCTGGTGTGCAGGACTGATCAACATTTACCGGAAACGTTTAGTTGCAGTTATTGCTGCACAAGGGGGTCACACCAGATACTGAAAGCAAAGGTTCACATACTTTTGCCACTCACAGATATGTAATATTGGATCATTTTCCTTAATAAATAAATGGCCAAGTATAATATTTTTGGGCGGCACGGTGGTGTAGTGGTTAGCGCTGTTGCCTCACAGCAAGAAGGCCCGGGTTCGAGCCCCGTGGCCGACAAGGCCCTTTCTGTGTGGAGTTTGCATGTTCTCCCCGTGTCCGCGTGGGTTTCCTCCGGGTGCTCCGGTTTCCCCCACAGTCCAAAGACATGCAGGTTAGGTTAACTGGTGACTCTAAATTGACCGTAGGTGTGAATGTGAGTGTGAATGGTTGTCTGTGTCTATGTGTCAGCCCTGTGATGACCTGGCGACTTGTCCAGGGTGTACCCCGCCTTTCGCCCGTAGTCAGCTGGGATAGGCTCCAGCTTGCCTGTGACCCTGTAGAACAGGATAAAGCGGCTAGAGATAATGAGATGAGTATAATATTTTTGTCTCATTTGTTTAACTGGGTTCTCTTTATCTACTTTTAGGACTCGTGTGAAAATCTGATGATGTTTTAGGTTATATTTATACAGAAATATAGAAAATTCTAAAGGGTTCACAAACTTTCACGCACCACTGTAGATCGATAGACAGATAAAGGAGTTCTCCATGCTTGAAATTCTCATCCATATAGTATATGCACAAACATCCATGGAAACATCCATCTGACTATGTGTGAGAGGCGGGGTACACCCTGGACAAGTCACCAGGTCATCATAGGGTTGAGACATAGAGACAAACAACCATTCACACTCATGGTCAATTTAGAGCCACCAATTAGCCTAACCTGCACGTCTTTGGACTATGAGGGAAACCGGAGCACCGCCACACAGACACGGGGAGAACATGCAAACTCCACACAGAAAGGCCCCTGTCAGCCACTAGGCTCAAATCCAGACCCTTCTTGCTGTGAGGTGACAGCGCTAACCACTACACCACCGTGCCGCCCTCCATGGAAAGATGTTTAAATGTTTTAAACATATGGACATTTACAGCAGCATTTATTTCTCAGTTATGACTGATGCATAATAATATAATTGTGTAGCAACAGCTGAGATGTTTTTGTCATTTCTGGCTTTTACACCAACAACAGGAACACGGCGATGCCTCAAAGTAGAGCTTCAAAAGTTCCTGTGTTTTCTATCAGGCATATTACTGACCTCTGAAAATGACTCATTCTTCTTTTCTGAATTATCTCCTGTAGGCGAGCAGTACAGTCTGAATGAGATCAGTGATGAGCAGAATAACACACTGTCATCTTGAGAAGGTGGGCCATTCAAATCTCCACTATTCATAGGGAATTACAGATGGCAGTAAAAATCTTTGAGAATGAACAAACAATTTACACTTCCATTCAATGTCTGCCACTGTTTCAGATGTGTTGATTTATTACTACTGATTAAATAGAAATCTAAGCTGTCTGGATTACAAATAGTAGAATAATAAGGATAATTTTTTTTTTACTATCTATCAGTAACTGTGTTACTATTATGAAACCATTATGGCTGAGCCTTATAGCACGCGGTCTCATCGTAGGCATAAAACTAATATGAATACACAAAAGAACACTCTCACTGAAAGACAGATAGGTCATGTCTCTTCCAGATAATTGGCATAATAAACAGAAAATTGCTGTTTGCCTGTGTGTATTTATAAAACCACAGTTTATAAAAGGACAAAAAACAATGATGGTTTTGCTGTTTGTCCCTTTGTGTACTTTAAGCTTTGACCGGATGGTGTTCACCTTGTCTATTTACAGTAGTCTAGTTCCTCCTTGTAAAGGATTCTGAAAAATCAGAAAATGATCCAGCTCATTCGTGTTTATTACACTGATTACTATATGGAGGGGAAGCATGATGGTGTGGTGGTTAGCACTGTTGCCTCACAGCAAGAAGGTCCTGGATTTGAGCCCAGTGGCCGACAGGGGCCTTTCTGTGTGGAGTTTGCATGTTCTCCCCATGTCTGTGTGGGTTTCCTTCAGGTGCTCTGATTTCCCCCACAGTCCAAAGACATGCAGGTTAGGCTAATTGGCTACTCTAAATTGCCCATAGGCGTGTGCTTGTGTGTGAATGGTTGTTTCCCAAGCCCAGAAATGGGAAGGTTGTGGCGGGAAGGGCATCTGGTGTAAAACTATGCTCCCATTAATGACATGTGGATCAGTAGGGTCTACATGGACCCTGACTTGGCAATTGCTGGGTTTCAGTCACGTGACTTTTCTTAGCGGTTTTACCGGAAGTGAAATAGCTGGTGGTCTAAACGCCTGCCGTAGTGCAAACAACTAGTGATAACTTATCAGAGTATGCTCGCAATCTAGAAGCCACTGCTCGCTTTCGATATATTCAGAAGATTGCTATGTGCAATGGAATCGACCCCTACAGTCTGGGAAAGAAGGATTTGTCCTATGATCTCGAAAACTACCCTTCAGTCAACTTCCTCAACATCTCGAACTATCTGGTGTTGCAGACGTCCTTCTACACCGCAAAACAGATGAAAGCGTGGAAGAGTATGGAGGCTTACAACTTTTTTGTATGTGGCTGGGTAAAGGACCTCGGTATCAAGTCGCTGCTGAATGAATCCTGGATTGTTTTTGCCTGTGTGTGTTGTTTTTTTAAAGCTTTTCGTTTGCGTCTTTACAACGAAGCGCTGCAAGTTAAAGTGTAAAGAAACAACAGTTTGCTTGATTCTCACTTGTGTTGGCTCTTATCTCTCAGGTAAATCATTCACAAAGATCATCAGAAACCCCTTTAAAGACCTGGATCTTAGTTAAACAAGATGGAGACATGATCACGGCGCATTGTAACTGTACGGCTGGGTAAGAATTTTTTCGCGACCTTCATGCATATGGACTTTGTGAGGAGTAAACAAAGAAACAGCTGGGGACTTTAGCGCTTCGTGACTAAAAAAAAGTACCGTAAAATAATGACGCATAGCAAGAAAAGTACTTGGACAACACTAAGGACATAGCTGAGAGGGAGATACAAACCTTTCATGAAGTGATCACTGCAAACTCGAGCATGCTTCGACTCGGCTCCCTTCGATTTCAGTGAGAGGTTTAAAAGCCACCTTTCTCAACGTCTTTTTGTGAAATCCTGTGTTCATTCGCCCTTTTTTATTAGTTCACGGGGAACCCTGAAGAAACTTTTATCACAGTTTGATCGATTCAAACAACCTAAAACGATGCAAGCATAAGGCATTTTTCATGCGAGCAATGCACCTTCTCCGTACAAACACTTTGTCAACTGAGCTTTGGTAGACCACCAGCTAAAGTTTTGAATAACTAATGAGGCGGATGTGACGTCACGTGAAACCCAGCAATAGTGCTAGACAAGGAGGAAGAAGATGACACTGACTACTGTATTTATTTTAAATCCTCTATTACAATCAGTGTTGATGATGTGTAGGAGATGAGGTCTGAAATAAATTAACCCCAATGCACAAGAAATTTCGAGGAGTTTCACACAATGTAATCACTTGACACATGAATGTCAATGGTAACCTACAGTCTGGGCAAAAAAAAAAAAAAAGAGAGAGAAAAGAAAATCAGCCCTGGCCTTTACTCAATAACATCTCATCTCTCATCTCATTATCTCTAGCCGCTTTATCCTGTTCTACAGGGTCGCAGGCAAGCTGGAGCCTATCCCAGCTGACTACGGGCGAAAGGCGGGGTACACCCTGGACAAGTCGCCAGGTCATCACAGGGCTGACACTTATGGCCCTTTTCCACTACCCTTTTTCAGCTCACTTCAGCTCGCTTCAGCTCACTTCAGCCCGACACGGCTCGCGTTTCGACTACCAAAAAACAGCACGACAGCTCGTTTCAGCCCTGCTTAGCCCCTAAAACTCGCACCGTTTTGGAGTGGGGCTGAAGCGAGCCAAACCGTGCCGAGTGAGGTTGGGGGCGTGAGCAGACACTCCCCTGTGCACTGATTGGTGAGGAGGCGTGTCCTCACATGCCCACACACGCCCCGCGAGCGCGCTGGGATCTGTAAACACCGCAAACCCGGAAGAAGAATAATTACGAATTACGAGAATTTCTGAAGCCTTATGCGCCTCGCCTCATCTATACGCTCTTGCCAGTATCTGTTGGCGTTGTAGGTGACAACAAGCCACAGCACCAAGACCAGCAACACTAACGACTCCATGTCCTCCATGTTTATTGTTTACTATTTGGGTCGTGAGACTACCGCTTAAAAGATCACTGAATCAGTGACAGTGACATCGTGGACGAGTTCGCGGAGCGCAAGGCTCGCCGTATGCCCTTCAAATAATGCGCGCAGTAGGCTATTGATGTTTTATTATGAGCCATGTACAGTATCCTAATGTTTTTTGTTTCTGAGTTACATGTTCGTTTGAAGGACTTGATGTACTAAATAACATAGTTGCACCCGGTAGTGTTGAAATTGGTAAACACCGCAGTTGCGGACATTTTGTAGCCTAAAATGATGTTATGATAAGCTTTAATAAAGGGCCCGGTCATTTGCCCCGCCCCCGGCCCGGCTCTGACTTGTTCCGCCACTGTCACTGATGTCACTGTTTGCGCTGCTTAACGACATCACCTGACGTCCACCCACTTTCGCTAACTCCACCCAATGTGTCCACCCACTTCCAGCCAGCACGGTTCAGCGCGGTTGTAGTCGAAATGCAACTCCAACAGCCCCGCTCAGCTCGACTCAGCTCGACTCGGCACGGCACGGCTCAGCCGCGTTTGTAGTGGAAAAGCGGCAATAGACACAGACAACCATTCACACTCACATTCACACCTACGGTCAATTAGAGTCACCAGTTAACCTAACCTGCATGTCCTTGGACTGTGGGGGAAACCGGAGCACCCGGAGGAAACCCACGCGGACACGGGGAGAACATGCAAACTCCGCACAGAAAGGCCCTCGTCAGCCACGGGGCTTGAACCTGGACCTTCTTGCCGTGAGGCGACGGCGCTAACCACTACACCACCGTGTCGCCCCTCGATAACATTCCGTGCATTATTCTTATGACTATCAGTGTTGGTTCCACAAATCCTCTTCAAGCCCTGTGTTAATAACAAATAAGATAACGTACTGTAGATTCACATAAATCAAGCCTCATATTTTTTTCTTTGAAAGTTACAGAGGGCTTAGCCATGTGAGCCCATTTATATCAGCCAACCTTGCAACACATACAAATTCTGTCACTGTTGTTGTGATCTGCCATGATGGTGTCTGTTCATGTGGGATCAAAGTGACTGACCAGTATAAAGTAGGAGTGACTGCAGAGATGGATGGTATCGGGATGATGCATGATTGGCTCCCTGAGTAATGATTATGGTGAGTTGGAGTGACCCAGTGGGAGAAACATGGAGTCAAGAAATGATTATGGCAGACAAAAAAAAAAAAAGACAGCCTTTCTGACATCTCCACCAGTGCCCAACCACATGAGAGAGAGTGATGGGGGACGCCACTCTGTGTCACTGTCGCTATGAGCAGTGTGCTACAGACTTTTTTTTTTAACAACCAGTGCTGTGTTCTTTTAAGGCCTTTTATTCTTCTGACAGTTTGATACCTCACACTGTATCTGATGTGCTTGATCCACTTGAAACAAAACACTGGTAATTTTTTTGTATACAACCCCAGTTCCAAAAAAGTTGGGACAAAGTACAAATTGTAAATAAAAACAGAATGCAATGATGTGGAAGTTTCAAAATTCCATATTTTATTCAGAATAGAACATAGATGACATATCAAATGTTTAAACTGAGAAAATGTATCATTTAAAGAGAAAAATTAGGTGATTTTAAATTTCATGACAACAACACATCTCAAAGTTGGGACAAGGCCATGTTTACCACTGTGAGACATCCCCTTTTCTCTTTACAACAGTCTGTAAACGTCTGGGGACTGAGGAGACAAGTTGCTCAAGTTTAGGGATAGGAATGTTAACCCATTCTTGTCTAATGTAGGATTCTAGTTGCTCAACTGTCTTAGGTCTTTTTTGTCGTATCTTCCGTTTTATGGTGCGCCAAATGTTTTCTATGGGTGAAAGATCTGGACTGCAGGCTGGCCAGTTCAGTACCCGGACCATTCTTCTACGCAGCTATGATGCTGTAATTGATGCAGTATGTGGTTTGGCATTGTCATGTTGGAAAATGCAAGGTCTTCCCTGAAAGAGACGTCGTCTGGATGGGAGCATATGTTGCTCTAGAACCTGGATATACCTTTCAGCATTGATGGTGTCTTTCCAGATGTGTAAGCTGCCCATGCCACACGCACTAATGCAACCCCATATCATCAGAGATGCAGGCTTCTGAACTGAGCGCTGATAACAACTTGGGTCGTCCTTCTCCTCTTTAGTCCGAATGACACGGCGTCCCTGATTTCCATAAAGAACTTCAAATTTTGATTCGTCTGACCACAGAACAGTTTTCCACTTTGCCACAGTCCATTTTAAATGAGCCTTGGCCCAGAGAAGACGTCTGCACTTCTGGATCATGTTTAGATACGGCTTCTTCTTTGAACTATAGAGTTTTAGCTGGCAACGGCGGATGGCACGGTGAATTGTGTTCACAGATAATGTTCTCTGGAAATATTCCTGAGCCCATTTTGTGATTTCCAATACAGAAGCATGCCTGTATGTGATGCAGTGCCATCTAAGGGCCCGAAGATCACGCGCACCCAGTATGGTTTTCCGGCCTTGACCCTTACGCACAGAGATTCTTCCAGATTCTCTGAATCTTTTGAAGATATTATGCACTGTAGATGATGATATGTTCAAACTCTTTGCAATTTTACACTGTCGAACTCCTTTCTGATATTGCTCCACTATTTGTCGGCGCAGAATTAGGGGGATTGGTGATCCTCTTCCCATCTTTACTTCTGAGAGCCGCTGCCACTCCAAGATGCTCTTTTTATACCCAGTCATGTTAATGACCTATTGCCAATTGACCTAATGAGTTGCAATTTGGTCCTCCAGCTGTTCCTTTTTTGTACCTTTAACTTTTCCAGCCTCTTATTGCCCCTGTCCCAACTTTTTTGAGATGTGTTGCTGTCATGAAATTTCAAATGAGCCAATATTTGGCATGAAATTTCAAAATGTCTCACTTTTGACATTTGATATGTTGTCTGTGTTCTACTGTGAATACAATATCAGTTTTTGAGATTTGTAGATTATTGCATTCCGTTTTTATTTACAATTTGTACTTTGTCCCAACTTTTTTGGAATCGGGGTTGTACTTCTGTACATTTTGCATGCACCTGTTTCTATGCCTGTCCTTATGACATGGTTATAGTGAATACTTTCATGGACATACAGGTAATTTGTTGCTGTCAGCAGGAAGGCCAATTTATCCCAGGTGATACACACCTTCAGCGTCTCATCTGTCAAACTCCTTTCAAAATGTCAGTCTAGTTCTTCACTCAATCACTGTCAACAGCAGAGTTGTCCCACATGTCAGACTAACAGGTTTGCTTCTTGGTTCAAGTGCTTCTCACTTGTTTAACTTTCTCCTCACAGATTTATTTAAATGCAGCACTGAGTTGCACATTTCATTGTGACCAGAGCTGCTCAAAGGAAATGATGGCTGTCTCTGATATTCAGATCTGGCACTTCACCTGGAAGAGTTCCCAGACATCTGGAGCATAATGCACATGCTGAATCTGATCAAACAGCCACACATCCTCTTCGGCCAATAGGGTCCTACTTCCCATGCCTTAATTTTGCTCACATACATTTCCATTTCCTAACAGATTTCAAATTTCATTTTGATATCCGATTTCCAATTTCACTTCCACTCTGCCACATGACTTCTTGTCAGCACTCAGGTCTGCAGATATTATCAGACATGGCAGCTTCTCAAGACCCTGCCATTTACATTCCATCCAGGGAAATGTCACAGTGCAGCAGTATCCCATTGAGGTAGACAGATGGCCCCTAGCTGGGCTGCTGGTGCTGGAAATAGAAATGGTTGTATGCTGACCTGTGGAGAACCTTGATGAAGTTTAGGAGAGTGATCAATAAAAAAAAAAGTCCATCTTCAATAACAACCTCAGACACCTCACGCATTTACAATGCAAGTAAAAGTGCTGTACTGTATTAGGCGTATCAGACGCTCGCTGGCCGTGCATGCAGACGCTCATCTGAGTTTCCAAATCTGTCACTGCTCATCTCATCTCATTACCTCTAGCCGCTTTATCCTGTTCTACAGGGTCGCAGACAAGCTGGAGCCTATCCCAGCTGACTACGGGTGAAAGGCAGGGTACACCCTGGACAAGTCGCCAGGTCATCACAGGGCTGACACATAGACACAGACAACCATTCACACTCACACCTACGGTCAATTTAAAGTCACCAGTTAACCTAACCTGCATGTCTTTGGACTGTGGGGGAAACCGGAGCACCCGGAAGAAACCCACGCGGACACGGGGAGAACATGCAAACTCCACACAGAAAGGCCCTCGCCGGCCATGGGGCTCGAACCCAGACCTTCTTGTTGTGAGGCGACAGTGCTAACCACTACACCACCGTGCCGCCTCTGTCACTGCTTAATTCTTGAATATTTTCTATCGTGAATACCATCATTAAAAAGCTTATAATTTCTGCTTTACAAAGAAATTGATCTGGTTAAGATCTGTTCAGTACTTTGGGAGTAACGGCAAGTTGAAGTTGGTATAACAGAGTTCACTCTCTGCTTGCATGAAACTGCCAGTGCTTTTTGAGTCACGGGAAAGCGGTCAGGCTCTCTCTCTCTCTCTCTCTCTCCTGACCAGTTTCCAACTGGATTACTCATGAATATCAATCAGATAACTTGTATATGGATGTTCTCTCGCTCTCACTGTTTCTGATGAATGAAGTGTTCAGCAAAATTTTCCCTCTGCTAGTTTTGATGTTCTGATTCACCGGAGACTTTGAAGTGAGTTTTCATAGCTTTACCTACTTATTTTTACGAATCAAACTGATTCATGTAAGTAAATAACTATTTTAGAATATAACTGTAGTTGTTTTGATGAAAAATATTGAGATCTTAGTGGTCGGAATGATATTTTAAAAAACCGGAAGTCAGAAACATGAGCATCAATTTCAATTCTATTAATGTGAATTGTTTATTGGATGTGGCTCATGGAGTTTTTTCGAGGTTCGCCTTGAAAGCTGTGAATATTATCATTTATATTCTTTAATATAAACACTAGTAGGCCCTCCTTTTGAGAAATACAAAGGCCTACAGAGCACAAAGAGGGTTTTAGAAATAATCTTTTATTACTTTTTTATTGAGTGTACCAATTTAACGTTTTACCTAATTAGCATAATTAGTACAAATTACATATTAATTTGCATAATTTTTAAAAAAACTAATTTTTCAATTTTTTTTATTCAGTATACAACCATCTATTTATATAGGATATGTAAATATCTTGAAAAATAGAAAAGTTATTAAGAAAAAAACATTTGATCTCATTCGTTAATGAGACCCATTTTGGACCATGTGATCCTCTTACAGAATATTATGTCAGTTTTCTAAAAATTAAGCCGTTTTTTCAATCTTTGATTTGTAAATCTCAAGAATGGATAAACATTAATTCTCTAAAAAGTATGTTCTGCATTCAATTCTGAATTCAGTGAGAGCAGTTTCAATCAATTTGGATTGAATTTGAATTTTCACCTGATACGCCTACTGTATGTGCAAAACATAATACATGGTAAATAGTGAAAATATCTAATATTTAAAAACAGAAGGGAAGAGAACAGGATATAAATATAGACATAGGGTCCAAACAGGTCTTAAAGATGATCAAGTCCTGATTTTATTGTATCCTCATGATTTTGTGCTCTAGTGATTAATATTTTTCAACTTCTGAACTTCATACTGAATGTCTCTTATTCCTGTTATACTTATTTAATTGTTTATGATTTTAATTTATTTTCTGACTTATTTTAAAACAGTTTTACAGGGTGGCGTGGTGGTGCAGTGGTTAGCACTGTCACCTCATAGCAAGAAGGTTCTGGGTTCCATCCCAGTAGCCGATGGTGGCCTTTCTGTTTAAAGTTTACATGTTCTCCTCATGTATGCATGGGTTTCATGCAAAGTTGGTAAAAAGTGGGCATGTTTACCACTGTGTTGCATCACCTCTATTTTTAACAACACTCTGTAAATGTTTGGGAACTGGGGAGACCAATTGCTGTAGTTTTGAAAGAGAAATGTTGCCCCATTCTTGCCTGATATAGGATTCCAGCTGCTCAACATTTCGGGGTCTTGTTTGTTGTCTTTTGCGCTTCATAATGTTCCAAATGTCTTAAATGGGAGACAGGTCTGGATTGCAGGCAGGCCAGTTTAGCACCTGGACTTTTTTACTACAGAGACATGCAGTTTTAATATGTATAGAATACGGTTTATTTTCATCTTGCTGAAATAAGCAAGGCCTTTACTGCAAAAGATGCTGTCTGGATGGCAGCATGTTGCTCCAAACCCTGTATGTATCATTCAGCATTAATGATGCCTTCCCAGATGTACAAGCTACCAATGTCATGTGCACTAATGCACCGTCATACCATCACAGATTCTGGCTTGTGAACTGGTTAATTGCCCAAAGGTGCAAATGTGTGTATGAATGGTTGGTTGTCTGAGAACCCAGCCACTGTTTGGTGCTGATCCCAAGCCTGGAAAATGGGAGGGTTGTGGCAGGAAGGGCATCTGGTGTAAAACTATGCTCCAATTAATACGACATGTCAAGGTCCACATGGCAGCGACCCCACACACATAAGTGGGACAAGCTGGAAGAAGAAGAAGAAGATTTTAAAACAACTTTATATAATGAGTTTACAAACAGGGGCAACAGGTTGCTGAGGATCCATTTATTTAAGCCGGGCTGACACTGTACAACAAGAGAAAGCTTTTCATCTGACTGCTGCTCACACTGCACTACTTGATTGCTTGACACAACAGTGAAAACTGCATCACAAACCTGCTCACACTGTACAATACTTCACAATGCAGATGCTCACACTGCATCAACATTCATAGTTAAATTCCATGATAAATGCCATAGTTTAATATTATGATGCCACTAGTCACTTCATTCTGAAACTGTGAAAATGATAATTAGGTCAAAAACAGTTTGCACATTTTATGCTCTGATGGTGTTGCCACTGTGCTGTCTCTTACTACTACTTCCATTACTTTTTTCTTTTTTTTCCTCAGTAACTTCTTTTCAGTTGGATTTAAACTTGAAAAACAAACTGTCTACAGCCTACGGTTCATGAATATGGTTACTAAGCAACCACAACACTACTGATGAGATAGCAAGGTCATAGAAGATCTTTAACTGACGGTTCTAACTAGGCTTCTAATATGAATACCGGCTCATGACACTACTCAAACTACATGACACCTGTTTAAATTTTCCGACATCTCAGAAATTGGTATGACCTCAGACAGGTCGATTGAATGCATTTGCATTTTGACTGATTGAAGGCATTTGAATATATTAGTAACCCTCTCATGCTGTATGATTCACACATGATTTAGTCACGCTTAAAAATAAGTGGTAGTTGGTAACGGAAAACAATAGCTTCAAATTATTCCAAAATCATAGTGTACGATGAGTCTTAGTTTAGTTCCAATTTAAAAAACACAATAGTGTTATTTATGAAATCATTAGTGTTAAAAAAAAGAGGTTAAAATGCAAACACAGTGGAAAAAAACAACAACCATGTTGTTACTAGAAGACCTTAGTGAGCAAGAGGGTGTGTAGGGGGTTAGTAGCTCTCAAAGGTAAAGAAGAGCAAGATGATGCAGGGCTTCACTGTTGTAGTCGAATCACTAAACCTCGAGTCCGAGTCCAGTCTCAAGTCCCCAGTGTTCAAGTCCAAGTCATTAAAAAAAATTTCAAGTCGAGTCTACTACTGATCCGAGTCGAGTCCAAGACTCCAACCGCACCATTTGACGGTGGCTGTTTTAGTGCCATTAACATTAGTTTGTTCCTGAACATGACGTCTGAACAGGTGAATGTGCTTCTCTTTGTCAGGGAGTGTGAAGTATTCTGTCAGAGATGGTTGGGAGGTGGATATAAGTGCAGAAGATGTGTTTATTAATACAAGCGAAGACAGGTAAACAATCCAGAACAGCAGGCAAAATCATAAAACAGCGAAACAGGCAATAGGTCGAGCAAGGCACAAACAGGCTATCGTAGACTCTGCAGAATCAAAGACGAGAAACAGGAAATCAGGGATCAGGAAACCAAACAAGGAAATAAGGCTCGGTAATGTGTCAGCAATGCAACTCAATACTTCGCAAAGTAAGTGTGTTTTCACAGTTTTTATAGAGGCACACCGACTGCGAGTCATTTACGGCGTGCGCACGAGAGTCTGCTTGGCATGCGCGCTGTCCGGAGTGCGACCGAGAGTCTATCTGATGCACGTGCCAAGGCGTGCAGGTGTGACACTCTTGCACGAAATTAGTACAAAATTAATGCAGATATAAATATCTTATGCCAAATTATTATGGCATGTTACAAAAAATAAAGAAAAAATCCAAGTCCTCGTCTCCAATTTACGAGTCAGAATGCAGTTAATGCACAAGTCCGAGTCCAAGTCCGAATCATCAGTGCTCAAGTCCAAGTCGAGTCACGAGTCCTTAAAAGTAGGGCACGAGTCGGACTCGAATCTGAGTCCTGGACTTGAGTACTACAAGCTTGCAGGGTTTTGTAAGTGATGAGCAATAATTTAAATGAGTAAAATAGTCTGAGTCAGAAAACTGCAAATTTGAGCATATAATCAAATTCAATTCCAAAATTCCAGGGTACTTGAAATTCTCTCAGCATAACAGACTACAGACACGGACTTAATACAAATGCAGTAAGAGATGTTTTGGCCATACATAAAATGTCTGACTGACTGAGCTTTGAGCGTCAGTAGACTGACTGTACAAAAGTCTAATTAGTGCTAATAAAAAAAAACTAGAATGGGGACTGAAACTGGAGAGGTGAGGTCGATTATTATGCTGTGTGTCTGGTTTGACCACCTTATGCTGATGCATATTAAAGGCCCGGTCCCACTGGCCGATGGACACAAAACGTATGCAAAAAGGACACAGCGGACGAGCAAAATTTCAGGGGTGGCTCTATCCGTTTTCATCCGCTCCAGAAATGGACAAAATTGGCAAAAATTTGCGAAAACAGAACGGAAAAGAACGGTCGTGGGTAGTATATAGCGGGGATGTTAAACGCATGTTCATAGGAAGCCTAGCGGATGAAAGCGGATGGAAGTGGATGACAGCTCCGAAGGGGTTACCGGTGATAACTGAGAAGCGGACGCATAGCAGAAAGAGCGGATGCATAGCGGAAGAATGGGATGCATCACGTACGCCTAACGGAAACAAAGGGGATGTTGCGCAGATGTATATCGGATGCAGACCGATTGTCCGCTAGGTGTCCTTATACATACTCTAGACATACTCCAGACATCCTAAATATACGAGATAAATCCCAGATATAAACGCTTTGTCCGTTTTGAATACTTTATATACGAGATGCATACGCTTACATCCTTTCTATTTCCGTGCTACTAACGATGAATAGACGTTTCATGTACCTTATCTTTCCTCCCTCTTTCCGTTTTCAGCTGCAGCGGATGTGAGTTGCGAGGATGCCCAGAGGATGCAGAGAGGATACAGCAGACGTTTAACGGATGATGACGGACATAGAACGTTTGTTGCTCGTATATGTCGCGGATTTACATTGTACACGGCGGAAAGTTCATCCATTCTAAAAGTTTTGTGCAGCTCAAAACTTTTTGCGCGGATGAAATCACAGTGGACGGATGCTCGATGGATAGAGCGTATGAAGCACGTATGCAATGAGTACACAACAGATGCATAGCGTTTTCCAACGGATGGCAAAGATTTTTTTATGTTTTACATCCTCTTTGCATCCGTAAGTGCAGTGGGACCGGGCCTTAATGTAAATATCACTCTACTTTTCACATTCATTCATCTTCAGAAATAACTTTATCCTGGTTCAGCATCACAGCAAATCTATAGCCGGTCCTGAGAACACTGGGTGTGAGGTGGGAATATCTTAGACAGTACACTAGACTATCGCCATTCATTATTTATACAGTACCAGTCAAAAGTTTGGACACAACTTCTAAATCAGTGCTTATTATTATTATTATTATTATTATTATTATTATTATTATTATTAAAAGATGCTTCATGTCTTAAAGTAATGATAGATGTAATTTCTCTTCAACTTGGTTGAGTACTTCTTGACAAAATATGGATTACTACAGTTGTTGAATAGGGTTATTTATTGTATTTTTATTATTAAAGGAGAACTGAAGTCATTTTTAAACTTGCTTTATTTCTTAATTAACATGTTATTCAATTACCGTTTCGGTTTTATTAACCTTATATCATGACTCATATTGGCAACTAATTGCAATTAAATATGATACTTATCGGCCTATTCGGTTTTTAGCCATGTTGAATTTAGTTCGTTCGGTCCACGGCAGGCGTCGCTTATCCGCGCGATCTTCACGAGACTTGTGCGAGACTTCGAAACGTGAAGTGTCAGCCAAGTGTCGGTGCCGCCATTTTGAAAACTGTTTTCCAAACAAAATATTGCACAAAAACGAGTTTAAATGACGATTACTGCCGACTTTTTTCAAACTTTCCTGATTGCTATCAAAACAAACAAAACTTCCGGCTTGATTACGTCAGCATTCGAAAGAGGGCGCGCGCGTCTTTTGACAACGTTAGCAGATGTTGGTCACTTTGATTTCCGCTGTACATTTTACTTCCGTCCTACGATGTCTCGCACAGGTCTCAACGAATCTCGTTTACGGCCATTGCTTTGACATATGGACTGATATATTACAGAGCATATTTCAAACACTCATAACTTGCTATAGCAGTGACAAAATAGCTATCAAACATGCATTCCTATATTTAATAAAATGAGATAAATAGAATTTTGATAATAAAAACCTTTGCCTTCAATTCTCCTTTAGTTTGTGCTACCTCAGGACCTTTTGACTTTAATCTTCTTACTATTATTCTCGTAACGTTATTTAGGATGCTATTTCTCCCTCAGTTTTCAACCAATTATCACCAAATTTCACATGAAGAATATCCCTGGACTGAATTACGTTACTATGACTTTTGGTGGTGATCCGGATCACTGATCGGGAATGATCCATGAAAAATGGATTTTTTTTTTCAATTACTTATAACTCTGTCAATTTTTCATTATTTTTTTTCCAATCATCTCATCTCATCATCTCTAGCCGCTTTATCCTTCTACAGGGTCGCAGGCAAGCTGGAGCCTATCCCAGCTGACTACGGGCGAAAGGCGGGGTACACCCTGGACAAGTCGCCAGGTCATCACAGGGCTGACACATAGACACAGACAACCATTCACACTCACATTCACACCTACGCTCAATTTAGAGTCACCAGTTAACCTAACCTGCATGTCTTTGGACTGTAGGGGAAACCGGAGCACCCGGAGGAAACCCACGCGGACACGGGGAGAACATGCAAACTCCACACAGAAAGGCCCTCGCTGGCCACGGGGCTCGAACCCGGACCTTCTTGCTGTGAGGCGACAGCGCTAACCACTACACCACCGTGCCGCCCTTTTTCCAATCAGTTTTTTATTTTTATTTTGCTCAGGGTGGCAGGGTGCAACTTTTCCTCACTAATCATCATTCTCTATTTCTTACTGTTCCGGATCTATAGGGTACGGTGACCAGACGTCTCGGGTTTGTAACAGCTAGCACAAATTACTGTGACTTTAGTCACAGTCTCGATCTAGTTTACAATTCACTGTTTGATCTCAAACGCATTAAGGTGGCAAGAAATTGCACTAATTAACTTTTGACGAGGCACACTGGTTAATTGAAAAGCATTCCAGGTGACCCCCTCATGAAGCTGGTTAAGATAATGACAATAGTGTGCAAAGCATCTTCAAGGTAAACGGTGGCTACTTTGAAGAATCTAAAATATGAAACAGATTTTGTTTAACACTTTTTTTGTTTACCACATAATTCCATACATGTTATTTCATAGTTTTGATGTCTTCAGTATTGTTCTACAATGTAGAAAATAGTCCAAATACAGAAAAACCTATGAATGAGTAGGGGTGTATAAACTTTTGACTGTAACTGTACTTGGGAACAATTTAGCATACACAATCCACCTACCATCATATAACCCAGAGTAAACCTCTGTGAAGCTGTGAGCTGGCGACTTCACTGTGCACCACTGTGCTACTGATCTACTTAAAGCTTTCAACACAGCTGTGTATTCATAAAATATTAATGTTGCTGGAAACAATGGATTCTTGTATGTCATAATTTTGTGATGAAAGAATTTCATTTTACATCCTGGACTAGGCAAATTATTACATTCATTAGATTCACCAGAGAAAGCACATATTTAAACATTCACAACTTGCAGTGAATTACAAGAGGCCTAAGCTGTAAGTTTCCCTTTTGGGACCGAAAAAGAAATGAGGAGATAAAAAAAGAATATTAGATACAAAAGAGCAGCTAATGACGGAGACAAAAAGGAAACGAGGAAGGAAGAGGCAGGCAATAAAAATAAGTTGGAAATCTGTCCGAATGCGTTAGTCAGGTCTTTCATGCAAGTGCTCATGTAAATGTAATAATAATTTTTTTTTCTTAACTGCAAACCAGATTCTCTTTGTCTTTGTCAAATAAGAATACACCTCTAAGATTTTTGTTTGCAATTAGAGGCATGTAATGACACAGCAGCTCTGCTGGAACATTACTGTGACACAATGAGGAAGGCAATGGAGATTTATTGCAATATTATGCACATCTACATGTGCATTTATTTCATTTTATCTTGCAGAGCAATCGTCTAAATGCTTCTCTCTCTCTCTATATATATATATATATATATATATATCTCATCTCATTATCTCTAGCCACTTTATCCTTCTACAGGGTCGCAGGCAAGCTGGAGCCTATCCCAGCTGACTACGGGTGAAAGGCGGGGTACACCCTGGACAAGTCGCCAGGTCATCACAGGGCTGACACATAGACACAGACAACCATTCGCACTCACATTCACACCTACGGTCAATTTAGAGTCACCGGTTAACCTAACCTGCATGTCTTTGGACTGTGGGGGAAACCGGAGCACCCGGAGGAAACCCACGCGGACACGGGGAGAACATGCAAACTCCACACAGAAGGGCCCTCGCCGGCCACGGGGCTCGAACCCAGGACCTTCTTGCTGTGAGGCGACAGCGCTAACCACTACACCACCATGTCGCCTATATATATATATATATATATATATATATATATATATCTCCACATTCACTGGATATGAGCAATTGCGTGCTCTGATTGGCTACTCTACTACTAGGATATAAGCTCATATCCTTGACTTGCAATGCAAGTGACGTCAAAGCAAAATAGAAACCCGGATGTCGGCCATGTTGGTGGATATACAAATGCAGGGTCAAGTGACATTCCATGCAAAACATAGTCACACATGTGCAACTCCCTTTGTTTTTCCACTGCTTTAAGCATTCTTTTAGCTGTATGTGGTTGTGGTCACAACAATCCTTGTAACTGTGGCACGTTCCGATTTTTTAGAATTCCGTCTGTGATTTGGAAAGACGGCTAGGAAACTCTGAGGCTTAGAAGAAGAAACCTTTATTTGTCACATGCACACTTCAAGCACAGTGAAATTCATCCTCTGCATTTAACCCATCTGAAGCAGTGAACACACGTGCACACACACACCCAGAGCAGTGGGCAGCCACACCAGAGCGCCTGGGGAGCAGCCAGGGGTTAGGTACCTTACTCAAGGGCACCTCAGCCCAAGGCCGCCCCATGTCAACCTAACTGCATGTCTTTGGACTGTGGGGGAAACCGGAGCACCCAGAGGAAACCCACGCAGACACAGGGAGAACATGCAAACTCCACACAGAAAGGCCCTCACCGGCTGCTGGGTTCGAACCCGGAACCTTCTTGCTGTGAGGCGACCGTGCTAACCACTGCACCACCACGGAGAGGAGACGAGCACGGCTGAACAACATCGGCAATCATTTTATCTCAGGTGAGATTCAAAAGCTTTCTCAATCATATCATGGAAGAATTTTATTTCCTGTTGCTAGAATTCAGAGGTGGACAAAGTACCCAACTTCATTACTTCAGTCAAAGTACGGATCCCACTGGTCAAATGTTACTCCGATACAAGTGAAAGTTGTCCAGTCAAATTTTTACTTAAGTTAAAGTACTGAAGTACTTGCTTTTAAAAATACTTAAGTATTAAAAGTACATTTTCTGTCAATGCATTGTTATATTATTGCCACAGTGCTTACAAAACCTAATGCCTCTGAAGCAACCGACTGGATTTACAAAATGACTGCATGCTGTGCCATCATGGTGGTTTAACGTTAAGCTAGCTAGTCAGCGAAGCTCCACCTGACATGCTAGCAAACTCCTTTTCAGACTCGAAATCATATTGGGTAGCTAACGTTACTGGAAAAGAAATATTTCTACATTCTGTTTATTTGGCAACATTATGCTAAAACGTATTTCTGAAAGGACTTCAGATAAATTAACGTTATTCATGTTAGCGTAACTCCGTTTTTACATGCTAACTAACCATGTCCAAGTTAACTAGCTATGTGTAAACGTTAGCCGTGGACAAGGTGATGGCAACTTGGCAGGCACATCCATAGAAAGTCATTTGACTAACCAGACTGCATAGCTATTACAACATTATCGCTAGCTCTAAAAGCACAGACAACTTCACTGCAAGCTTTCTCTTGGAATAAAATGTTTTCATACTTCAATATGCTTCCGCAGGTTGGACGGTGAGTTTTGTAGGCCGTGATGTGGTTTGTTTTAGGCAAACAAAGCAAACATTTAAAAAAAACCCAAATCTTTAATCCTTTCAGAAAACTGAAACAAGGGTTCATGGGCCATGAGTGCGTGCATTCCCCAGAAGAACCGTCTCCTTCCATTCTGCCATCAACTGATCGTGTTCAAATAATGCTGCTGAGAAATCACTGAACTTGACTTTATACAGTCTATGGACGTGACATGACCCTAGTGATTATGGACAGACTGTCTCAGTGTCACCTGGGAAAAAAAAAATCACGTTTTAGAAAAGAAAAGAAAAAAAATCCACTTTCAAAGCTGCTTCATAGTAACGAGTAACGAGGACCTTGACAGAAATGTAGTGGAGTGAAAAGTACGATATTTGTCTTTCAAATGTAGTGAAGTTAAAATCATAAGTTTCCCCCCAAAAATACTCAAGTAAAGTACAGATACTCAAAAAGTGTACTTATAAGTAAATGTACTTCGTTACTGTCCACCTCTGCTAGAATTTTGCTATAAAATGAGCGTTCTCTTGTCGTGGTTATAATTTTAACACATGTATTACCATTTCGCGTCTAGGAGCGCCAGCAAAATTATATGATAGAAACAACCCAGACTGGGCACCCACTCAGAAAATGGGCTATGTTTTGTCCAAGATCGGACTTGATTCTTCGGCAGCCAAACCAGATAGAACGTGATATCAGGGTTAGTGGTCGGTAGAAGCATCTTATCTTCAGAAAAGTCTGACTTTTTAAAATAATATGGGTCAAACCCACACATACTGTATCTATCTTCTGTTTGTATCGAATCTTCACTCGACCGTTCAAATCGTGGTAATACTGAGAAAATTCTGCATTGTTTACAGACACGCTTTCAGCGGCTGCCATCCTAGTTGCTTTGTATATCCGCCATCATGGTGGACGCTCATGACATGGCACATTTTGATCATGTGGTTGCAAGTTATCTCTACTGTGAGTAGAGTAAAAGAAAATGGCGGAGCATGTCGCTGAACCATCCGAGGATGAAAAAAAATCTCTACTCGAAAACAAAACCCCCAAAATTGTTATCAAGTATTTAAAAGGAACAGAAATAGCAAAAATAATATAGCTTTTCCCCCCAATATCTCCTGTTCTACACATCAGTCCAGTTGGTGGCAGTAATGCACCTTTAAGTTGGTTTTCCAACTGCTAAAAAAAAAAACCCTGAAGAAGAAGAAGAAACCCCCCCAAAAATAAAAAAAAGAACAGCAAAATATGGAATAAAAGTATTTGATGGTAAGAATGTCTCATTCATCTCATTATCTCTAGCCGCTTTATCTTGTCAAACAGGGTCGCAGGCAAGCTGGAGCCTATCCCAGCTGACTACGGGCGAAAGGCGGGGTACACCCTGGACAAGTCGCCAGGTCATCACAGGGCTGACACATAGACATAGACAACCATTCACACTCACATTCACACCTACGGTCAATTTAGAGTCACCAGTTAACCTAACCTGCATGTCTTTGGACTGTGGGGGAAACCGGAGCACCCGGAGGAAACCCACGCGGACACGGGGAGAACATGCAAACTCCGCACAGAAAGGCCCTCGCCGGCCACGGGGCTCGAACCCAGACCTTCTTGCTGTGAGGCGACAGCGCTAACCACTACACCACCGTGCCGCCCTGGTAAGAATGTATTTTTTTTTTATTTTTCAAGAATTATTATAATAGTATTTTTCACAAATTGCCCCTGTGATTTTGCTGGATTGTTTTCATTCTAAGCAGAAATTATTTTGTCGGATGTTTTGTATAAAGTTTTTATTTATCGAATTTGCAAAATATAAAAATGAAAAATGCTCTGTTTCCCAAAATCCAGTGAATGTGGATAGAATAAAACAGTTATTCCACTCAATCGTGTTGTATGTGGTTTATAACCAACTCGGCAATACGTGCCTCGTCGATCGATACGCCTCAATACGACTCGATTTCATGGAATAACTGCTTATATATAAAATCACACACACAGAAACCACTCCAAATTACACTTCAACCACAATCCCGTCTCTTCACTGCTGGAAACCTCGGTCACATTTTCCGCAATTATATTAAACAATAAAATAAAATGGTGCTTATTATACAGTTAAACATGTTGAAACGTGTCCACCTTCAGTTCAGAATGGTGTATGGGTTTAATGGGTGATATCAGGGAGTGTAATCAGAGTAGAACAAAGACTTTATGGCTCTCCTGCTGAAAAACGGTCATCTAGTATGCAGTGAATACTTTTATATGGTACGTAAACTTGATGGGTCAATCTTACCCTTCTTTACAGATGGGGCACTAGACAAAGAAAGTCGTAGGCATCCCACAGAGTTTCATTGACATTGCGAACATAAAGAGCATTCAAAATGAGATTGGTAAGTGAGGTTTGAAATGGAATAGCATCTCCTTTATATATTCATAATATCAAATAGTAAGATAATACAAATAATAATACCACTAAAAGTGCTCCCCATATGTCTTGCCCATTATGAAAGTTCTCGGTGTGACAAGGTGAAATTATTCACTATGGGGACATTAACGGGAATTTTACACGCTGGCAAAAGCAGAAAAAAAAATTATAAAGAGATGGAGGGAGAAAGGGAGAGAAGCTGAAATACTGATAGAAGAGACAGCTACATAAAATAAATGTATAATCTGCTGAAGAGTGCTTGGTCATTTTTCAAAATGTCTGAAAGTGTCTCCTAACTATGTTTTTGAAAGTGCAAAGTACAAAAACAATTCTTAGGTTGTCTACAGCGAGTGGGGAAAAAAATCTTATAGGATGCAACTGGACAAAGCAATATCTCAGCTATGATGGATGACTCCATTCATGCGAGAGTTTGGCAATTAAAACCTGTACATATCACAACCCTCGTATTGTAGGCGATGTTTAAACATCTTGTGACAGAGAAAATGGTAAATGGGTGGATAGGGAAAAGAGTTTAGTAGGAAGTATGATAAAATGGTACAAATGCTGGTAATGTATTTTTAATAGGGAACATTTGATCTTTGTTAGTCTAGAAATTAACTGATATGCACGCACACTAAAATAAGTATAGATAAACTATAATGAAGTACTCCTATTTTAAAAAATATCAAGGAAAGAATACTAATTGACTCGTCACACTCAGTGCAGCACTTTGCGAGGCGTTATTCACTCTTTCTGGCATTCTGACAGATAAAGGTACAAAGAAAAACACACTCTAGTAATAAAAACACAGCAATGTGAAAATTGCACTGTACATATTACAGTGCAACAAATTCATTAAATAATTAGTTGATTATTTTCCCTGTGATACATTTTGTAGTTTTAACTCTGACCAGTCCTGATTCATTATTCACTTAATCACTTTAAAGCACATTATTCAGTAACTACTATAAAATATCCAAGAAGTGAAGTGAAACTAATAGAGAAAACACACTGATAGTACTCTCTACTATAGGGGTACTAATATTATTGCACTCAGTGTAGTTCACAATGATGAGAAATGTGCTAAAATAAATTTGCAAGATTCATCAGGTTTTTAATCCAGTAATTAAATAATATTGGCTGACGTTGAGTGGTATATCAGATATATTCCATTCAGCTAGCATGATAATGAATGAGTCAAAGACGAGTAGCTGAATGGAATATACGGTATATGATATACCATGAAAAAAAGCCAGCCAATAATAATAATTATTATTATGCATACACATTTCTTTCAGGTGTTCAATGCATCTTTCTCTTTCAAAATTCTCTCAAACTCTTCTATATCTAACAAAGCAAACCTGGTGGCCATGTTTGTTTACAAATTGTCACAGTTGCTCACTAGCATGGAAATTTTATGTCTCTGACGTGTGACATCGTGTTATCTTGACAACCATGCAATATTGTAAACCACATTCATCACTCATTCTCCATTGGGTAGAGTGACGTAATACATGTAAGATAAGTGATATGCTAACAATTTTGCATGCTATCAAACCAAATGAATGAAACCAGCTAGAATGGAATAGAACACGTTTTTATTCCATGGAAAAAGTGTCCTGTATGTTTAATAATTCAATAATATTGGCTGGCTTTGACTGGTATATCAGATATATTCCATTCAGCTAGCATGATATTGAACGAGTTGAAGATGAGTAGCTGAATGGAATATATATGATATACCATGAAAAAAGCCAGCCGATATTATTATTATTATTATTATTATTATTATACATACACATTCGATTGAACAATTATAGATTTTACAAAAAGTTAAGAACAGGGGGGTAACTCACCAATATTGAATGCTGATTCTGACTGAATGTAATTCAATGTTCTGTCAATCCAGTGTACTGTACAAAGTCAAAGTTCTAACAATAAAAATGGTACAAGTCCAAAAAGCCTGAACAACAAACCAACTTATATACAAGCTACCGTATATACAGGTTGATAGTTCAAGTTCAAAGTTACTTTTGGTCGTAGTTAATTGTTACATTGCAATTGTTCAAAACAAAACGGCTTTGCTGAGTGAAGTTCACGAGTGACGTCCTCTTGTAAAAGTCTCCGTCACTTTTCCTCACCTCCAAGTAGAACTTTGATAATATTTCCGCTATTGCTCGCTTTTCCAGTTTTTCAATGTCCATTGGTATGTTTATCTCTTGTAAATATGTGTGAAGAATATCCAGGGAAGTTTTTGTAGCCTTTCAGGTGTTCAGCGTGTCTTTCTCTTTAAATCTTTCACTTTGAATGAAGCAAACCCTGCAGCCATGTTTCTGAACAAACTGCGAGTCACTCACTAGCACGGAAGTTATACATCTCCGACGTGCCTCTTTTTCAGTTTTTTTATGTCTGTTGGTATATTTTTCTACTGTAAATATGCGTGAAGAATATATAATGAAGTCTTGGTAGCCTTTTGGGTGTTCAGCATGTCTTTGTCAAGCTGCCACTGTATAACTGTGGTACACTTCTTACCATGTATCCTTAACTCAGGTGCAATATATGTATATAGGAATCATTGTATATAAAATCACTTCATTTTGCTTCTATTTAAGTTATTGAACTTATTTAAATTTATTTTATTTTTATTTATTCTTTTTTAAATACTATTTTATCGTCTATTTTTAGATATGTTTACTTCTTCCTTGATTCAGGAGCTTGGTTGCAAATTTTTGAATTTCCCTCCAGGGATTAATAAAGTGATTCTGATTCTGATTTAGTTTCAGTTTATTTATTTAGTGCTTAAACCGAGCACTGAATTAACCTCGTCTTCTCTCTCTCCGGGCTGACAAAGAAATGATTGTGCGCATGCGCAACAGAAGCATTTGGTCATTGGATCTTTGCGTGTGACGTCGTGTTGTCTAGACAACGTGCAATATTATAACAATATTGCAGGCTCATTCTCCATTGGGGAGAGTGTAATACATGGAGGATAAGCGATATGATAACAATATTGCATGGCACCAATAAACCTGCTAAAAGGGAATAGAATACATGTTTTTATTCCATGGAAAAAGTGTTCCGTATGTATAATAATTCCCAGTATTTCACTCTGATGATGTCACTTCCACTGTTTTCCTGCTGAGTACATGTGTTGTCAAAATGGCAGATCAGTTCAAAATGAAAATTAAAATGCTTTTGATTAACTTGTGCATTTTTTTCTTTGCAGATGTGTCTCTATAATATAAAGAACATTACATGGTGGTGCAAATGTCTTCTCGTGTTGGAAAATATATCATTATACATTCACCACTCGAAGATAAACTTCATATCTTCGCACCACCGTGTTTATATATATATATATATATATATATTCAGCAAGTATTAATCTTTATAAAGTCTGTATTCACAACAATACATATTACATTCCACTGAAATACTAATTACTTTTTTTTCGTGACCAGTGAGTGAAAAAAAAATTCCAAAGTTCCAAAAAAAGCCAGTGTTCCACTGATTTGCTCACTTTTCTAGATGTTGCACAATCATGGGGCAGCAGACTCACTGCCCTATTGAGCTTCCAGAGAGTTATTATTACACAAATGGCCCTTTTCCACGACCCTTTTTCAGCTCACTTCAGCTCGCTTCAGCTCACTTCAGCCTGACACGGCTTGCGTTTCGACTATCCAAAAACAGCACGACTCAGCTCGCTTCAGCCCTGCTTAGCCCCCAAAACTCGCACCGTTTTGGATTGGGGCTGAAGCGAGCCAAACCGAGCTGAGTGGGGCTAGGGGCGTGAGCAGACACTCCCCTGTGCACTGATTGGTGAGGAGGAGTGTCCTCACACGCCCCGCGAGCACGCTGGGATCTGTAAACACTGTAAACCCGGAAGAAGGAGAATTATGAATTACGAGAATTATGAAGCCTTATGCGCCTCGCCTCATCTATACGCTCTTGCCAGTATCTGTTGGCGTTGTCGGTGACAACAAGCCACAGCACCAAGACCAGCAACACTAACGACTCCATGTCCTCCATGTTTATTGTTTACTCTCCGGGTTGTGAGACTACCGCTTAAAAGCTCACTGATGTCACTGTTTGCGCCGCCTAACGACATCACCTGATGTCCACCCACTTTCGCTAACTCCACCCAATGTGTCCACCCACTTCCAGCCAGCACGGTTCAGTGCGGTTGTAGTCGAAATGCAACTCCAACAGCCCCACTCAGCACGACTCAGCTCGACTCAGCACGGCACGGCTCAGCCGCGTTGGTAGTGGAAAAGCGGCAAAAGTGGCCAAAAAGTAGAACTGCAACAAGCTAGAAGCCCAATACTGAGACAGGAATCGCTCAGCCCATGCTCACTATATGAACATTTTCAGTGACAGAGGTGCAGCCAACTGGACAGTTAATGACAGGGTTGATAGTGTGATTTTTTTTTTTATGCCAGACTGGTCCAAGATCATATTTTATAGCAACTCTTACAAAAAAGAAGTTTATTCAAGTGTGCTTCTAGTATACTTCTTTAAAAATAAGAGAGTATGCTTTCAGTTTACTTTTTATTTGCTTATCAGAGATATGCTTAATAAAGTTATACATAAGTATACTTGGCTTATACTGAAAAGTATATCAAAAAGTCTAAGTATATTAAGCTTATACTTAAACTTTTGATCAAGATATACTTAAAAGTGTAATAAAGTATTAAAATATTTGTGCCTCATGTTTGTGTACTCGCCCTGTAGTTGTGCTTATCTTTTTAATAGTAGCCTATAAAATACTTCTTTTTCATACATATTGGCTTCTTTGTGATATACAGCAGCATGTTTTCTGTCACTGCTTTTTGCTGGGTTAGACAGCATTGTTGACTCTTAGGTATATCTGTGGTTCCATATAAGTTTTTTTTTTTTTTTTTTTAATTTCTCCTGAGTGGGATAATTATTATTATTTTAATTTATTTCTTTTTCTTTAGAGCTTGGTTGTCAATTTCAGTTGTCATTGCCATGTTTTTATACTTTGGCATTTAATACAATGTTGCTTTAAATTTTGATTTTTAAAGAAAATGAATATGTTCTTAATCCTGAGTATCTGTTGTTATTTTGTGAATTCTTACCTTTAGAACTTCATTGTAACTTAAGGTACAAAACACTTAAGTTGTCTACTGGTAGTGTGCATGAGGTAAGGGTTAGGGCTAGAAAACTAATAGTATACCTAGAAGGGTAATTGCAGTATACTTCAAAACTAAAAAGTGGACTAGATGTATATAACCAGTAACTAATAGTATATTTCCAATATGCTATGAAGTATACTTTTATAAACTAAAAAGTGGACTAGAAGTGTGTAATGAGTAAACCAATAGTATATTTCCAGTATACTACAAAGTATACTTTAGTAAACTAAAAAGTGGACTAGAAGTATAAAACAAGTAAGTAAACTCATATTTCCAGTTTACTATGAAGTATGCTTTTGTAAACTAAAGAGTGGACTACAAGTATAGAACTAGTAAACTATTCGTATATAAGTTTACTTGTGGTATACTTGCAGTACAAAATAAAAAATACTAGTTTTATACTGAGTTTACTTCTCTTAGACTTAAAGTATATGTTTTATAAACTTAAAGTGGGCCAATTTAGTCCTAAGAAGTATTAGATTAGTTTACTTACAAGTATACTGTAAGTACATTGATATCAGTATGCTTGGTACACAAAAGTATACTTAAGGAAATATCTCATCTCATTATCTCTAGCCGCTTTTATCCTTCTACAGGGTCGCAGGCAAGCTGGAGCCTATCCCAGCTGACTATGGGCGAAAGGCGGGGTACACCCTGGACAAGTCGCCAGGTCATCACAGGGCTGACACATAGACACAGACAACCATTCACACTCACATCTACAGTCAATTTAGAGTCACCAGTTAACCTAACCTGCATGTCTTTGGACTGTGGGGGAAACCGGAGCACCCGGAGGAAACCCACGCGGACACGGGGAGAACATGCAAACTCCACACAGAGAGGCCCTCGCCGGCCCCGGGGCTCGAACCCAGGACCTTCTTGCTGTGAGGCGACAGCGCTAACCACTACACCACCGTGCCGCCTCTTAAGGAAATATACTTTAACTTTACTTAAGTATATTTAATGAAATTAACTTGAAGTATACTTTTTGATAAGGGAAATAATGGTAACCATAAATTTCTCATACATTTCTGCCAACAAAGTCAACATGTAAGTGCAGACAGAGTATCTATGATGTCCCTAAACCTATAATAGAACCTTGTTCTATTGTATGATATGTTGCACAGGGCAACACAGTGGTGCAGTGGTTCGCACTGTTGCCTTACAGTGAGAAGGTTCTGGTTTGAGCCTCATGGATGTGTGACGTTTTCATGTTCTTCCTGTGCCTGCATAGGTTTCTTCCTACAGTCCAAAGAATATGTGATGGAGGAAGGATTAGGTCAACTGGCTACTCTTAATTGCCCATGAGTGTGAATGGTTGTTCATGTATACAATAGCTTGGCAACCTGTCGAGGGTGTATCCCACCCCTTGCCTGAAGTAAGCTGGGATTGGCTCCAGTTTCTCACATGACCCTAATGGAAAAGCAGAATGGATGGATGGATAAGTTGCAAAGAAAGGGAAAAGTGGATCAGAGTATATACCTTGCTTTGCATACAAAGGATGAGAAAAAGAAAAAAAAGTGTTTCCAATGTCCATTCTTGTGTGGTTTTTGTGATATAATTGAGCTGGAAACTTTGCTGAAACCTGGCAACCCTGGTTCATGATATGCACCTTGTGTGAAGCACACCTGCTTTCCCTTATCAAAAAGAAGTATACTTCAAGTTCATTTTATTAAGTATACTTAAGTAAAGTTAAAGTATATTTCCTTAAGTATACTTTTGTGTACCAACTATACTGATATCAATGTATTTACAGTATACTTGTAAGTAAACTAATCTAATACTTCTTGGGACTAAATTGGCCCACTTTTAGTTTATAAAAAGCATACTTTAAGTCTAAGAGACGTAAACTTTGAGTATACAACTAGTATTTTTTATTTTCTACTGCAAGTATACCATGAGTAAACGTATATACGAATAGTTTACTAGTTCTATACTTGTAGTCCACTCTTTACTTTACAAAAGCATACTTCATAGTATTCTGGAAATATACTTGTTTTACATTTCTAGTCCACTTTTTAGTTTACTAAAGTATACTTTGTAGTATACTGGAAATATACTATTGGTTTACTCGTTACACACTTCTAGTCCACTTTTTAGTTTATAAAAGTATACTTTATAGTATATTGGAAATATACTATTAGTTACTGGTTATATACATCTAGTCCACTTTTTAGTATTGAAGTATACTGCAATTACCCTTCTAGGTATACTATTAGTTTTTTAGCCCTGACCCTTACCTCATGTACACTACCAGTAGACAACTTAAGTGTTTTGTATCTTAAGTTACCATGAAATTATAAAGGTAGGAATGTAGGTTTAAAAGATGGGATTTAAAACATGCTGCCGTACATCACAAAGAAGCCAATATGTATGAAAAAGAAGTATTTTATAGGCTACTATCAAAAGGATAAGCACAACTACAGGGTGAGTACACTTAAACATAAAGCACAAATATTTTAATACTTTATTACACTTTTCTTAAGTATATCTTGATCAAAAGTTCAAGTATAAGCTTAATATACCTAGACTTTTCTATATACTTTTCAGTATAAGCCAAGTATAATTATGTATAACTTTATTAAGTATATCTCTGATAAGTAAATAAAAAGTAAACTGAAAGCATACTCTCTTATTTTTAGTTTCAAAGAAGTATACTAGAAGCACACTTGAATAAACTTCTTTTTTTGTAAGGGTTATCAAACACTTGAACAAAAGTACATGTAAAACTGCTGAAAAGGAGATGCTAGACTGTTTGCTGGACGACTGTATGGTGTTGACTCTCAACTGCCTAATAAGAGTTCACTAGATGGTAGATTGTAGCAATAGTAATTGTGTCATTATTAATATCATCCTGCCTTATCTTATTCCAGAACAAATTTAATTCATCAGCTTCTTATGGATTTCAAAAAAAGACGTGAATGAAAAAAGCTGCTTACAAAAATGCCTTTCGAGTGCATATATTATGCTGTGTTGCCGAGGATCAATATAATCTTGCTATTTTTATAGAGTGGGAATTTTTAAAGTAAGTCCTGACAGAGCTGGACCATGTGACCAATTTATGCAGTGTTTTCTTGCACATAGATTTCCCCATTTCCATTACACATGAAGCTGCAGAGAGGTTTTTCTCTTCTCTCTCACACTCTCTCTCTCTCTCGTTCCATTTAGACTTTCAATTCAAGGACATAAAAGCAACAAGGTTTAGATTTTCCAGGGCAACACAATTCATGCCATTATCATTGTGTGAAAACAGACTTGAAAAAGGCTCTGGGCAATGCATAGACTCCAGGCAAGTCCAAACACAAAATGTATTAGTATGGCTCTGTACGGTAGATCAGAGAGGCTGAAGCATGGAGAACAGAATAAGAGATCTGTTAAGTGGAGGAGAAAGAGACTGGGGGGACAAGAGGTCATCATTGCTGACATGCTAGACCCACAAGAGTGCTGAAACTCTATGTCCTCCTTACCCGAAACCCACAATCAAAGCTCAGATAAGGATGTCAACCTCACTCCAGCGCACTAGTGCCACATCTGAAATATGACTCTGCAGCCTGTAATAATACAACACAGAGAGCATTCAATTACAAGTCTGCCTTTGCCAAGGTCCTTCTCTGGAGGCAGGGGTGTCGTATATACACCAGTCTGCCTATATCTGTTCTCCCCTGGGTTGAGTTATGGCCCTCCACACAGACTACTGCAGCTCAGATGAGCTTCACACTCATTCTCACATCCCCTCCACGACACACAACTGCAGATAGCACACCACCTCCCATTTAATTAAAAGTACACAATTATTTCATAATGATTTATAGAGGTGTCATCAGGCAGGGGGACGAGATACAGGCAGAATGTGAACAACTTCTCTTTTTTTCCCCCTCGTTTTGACAGGGAAGGCAGAGCAAAGTCAATTGTTTTGTGTCTCTCCTTGTAATCTGCTGAAGCTTCTGAAGACTTCAATAAAATGGTGCAGCCCATCACGACATGACCTGCTATTTGCAGTAATTGAGGTAGGTGAAAAGTATTTTGTGCTTAGAGCTGGGGAAGAATGATAAGACAAGCTTTCAGAGTGCCCCTGAGCAGATGGCCAGCAAAAGAATATAATTATATGGAAGCAGGAGTTAGAGCAGTTAATTAGAGGCATTGCTCATATCTAATACTGTTAACATAGATGCCCAGATAGTCACTACTTCAGCATTTCTGTCTGCACAATTCATTCTCATTCCTCTGGCAGCTGTGACAGATGTGAGTTGGTTGTGCAGCGCTGAAATGAGCCGAACGTGTCCAAGAATATGCCCAAAACCCAAGTTTCATTTTTCATATTTTTTTCTAACCTCTTGACACCCAAACTAAAATGTTGTGTGCCTTACTATTTCATTTCACTATTTCCGTTTATTCGAATTGAACCTAAACTATGGAAACAAATGTCTTCAGACAGGAAGAAGTTTGGGAAAACAATAATACCCATCTGTCCTCATGTGAAAATGTTACCAGCATGCATGCTAAATACATGTGATGTTCTCATATGATGATGGTTTTAGATACCTACATTTAACACTCGGCTCCTTTTGCTCTTTTATATCACCCAAATTCCAAAAAAGTTGGGACGCTGTGTAAAATGTAAATGAAAGCAGAATGCAATGATTTGCAAATCTTGTAAACCTATACTTTTTTTTCCACAATAGAACAAAGACAACATATCAAATGTTTAAACTGAGACATTTTACTATTTCATGATATTAGCTCATTTTGAACTTGATGGCAGCAACACGTCGCAAAACGGTTGGGACAGGGGCAACAAAAGGCTGGAAAAGTAAGTGGTACTAAAAAGAAACAAGAAACTACTGGAGCAACATTTTGCAACTAATTAGGTTAATTGGCAACAGGTCAGTAGCATCCAACCATCCATTATATGTAACTGCTTATCCTGTGCAGGGTCGCGAGCAAGCTGGAGCCTATCCCAGTGGACTATGGGCAAGAGGCAGGGTACACCCTGGACAAGTCACCAGATCATCGCAGGGCTGACACACAGAGACAAACAACCATTCACACCCACATTCACACCTACGGTCAATTTAGAGCCACCAATTAGCCTAACCTGCATGTCTTTGGACTGTGGGGGAAACCGGAGCACCCGGAGGAAACCCACGCGGACACGGGGAGAACATGCAAACTCCGCACAGAAAGGCTCCCGTCGGCCACTGGGCTCAAACCCAGAACCTTCTTGCTGTGAGGCGACAGCGCTAACTACTACACCACCGTGCTGCTGGTCAGTAGCATGATTGAGTATAAAAAGACAGCAGAAAATCACTAATGTGTACCAAATGTGTCTCACTGAGGGCCAAAAATTGACCATGTCCTTTCCAGCAGAAACCTAAGGTATATTGCCACAAATTATGTCTAATATATACCTGTAAAAGTTTTCTCACTAATCTTCAACAGCAAAAAAGTTACAACCCCGATTCCAAAAAAGTTGGGACAAAGTACAAATTGTAAATAAAAACAGAATGCAATAATTTACAAATTTCAAAAACTGATATTGTATTCACAATAGAACACAGACAACATATCAAATGTCGAAAGTGAGACATTTTGAAATTTCATGCCAAATATTGGCTCATTTAAAATTTCATGACAGCAACACATCTCAAAAAAGTTGGGACAGGGGCAATAAGAGGCTGGAAAAGTTAAAGGTACAAAAAAGGAACAGCTGGAGAACCAAATTGCAACTCATTAGGTCAATTGGCAATAGGTCATTAACATGACTGGGTATAAAAAGAGCATCTTGGAGTGGCAGTGGCTCTCAGAAGTAAAGATGGGAAGAGGATCACCAATCCCCCTAATTCTGTGCCGACAAATAGTGGAGCAATATCAGAAAGGAGTCCGACAGTGTAAAATTGCAAAGAGTTTGAACATCATCATCTACAGTGCATAATATCATCAAAAGATTCAGAGAATCTGAAAGAATCTCTGTGCGTAAGGGTCAAGGCCGGAAAACCATACTGGGTGCCCGTGATCTTCGGGCCCTTAGATGGCACTGCATCACATACAGGCATGCTTCTGTATTGGAAATCACAAAATGGGCTCAGGAATATTTCCAGAGAACATTATCTGTGAATACAATTCACTGTGCCATCCACCGTTACCAGCTAAAACTCTATAGTTCAAAGAAGAAGCCGTATCTAAACATGATCCAGAAGCGCAGACGTCTTCTCTGGGCCAAGGCTCATTTAAAATGGACTGTGGCAAAGTGGAAAACTGTTCTGTGGTCAGATGAATCAAAATTTGAAGTTCTTTATGGAAATCAGGGACGCCGTGTCATTCGGACTAAAGAGGAGAAGGACGACCCAAGTTGTTATCAGTGCTCAGTTCAGAAGCCTGCATCTCTGATGGTATGGGGTTGCATTAGTGCGTGTGACATGGGCAGCTTACACATCTGGAAAGACACCATCAGTGCTGAAAGGTATATCCAGGTTCTAGAGCAACATATGCTCCCATCCAGACAACGTCTCTTTCAGGGAAGACCTTGCATTTTCCAACATGACAATGCCAAACCACACACTGCATCAATTACAGCATCACGGCTGCATAGAAGAAGGGTCCGGGTACTGAACTGGCCAGCCTGCAGTCCAGATCTTTCACCCATAGAAAACATTTGGCGCATCATAAAACGGAAGATACGACAAAAAAGATCTAAGACAGTTGAGCAACTAGAATCCTACATTAGACAAGACTGGGTTAACATTCCTATCCCTAAACTTGAGCAACTTGTCTCCTCAGTCCCCAGACGTTTACAGACTGTTGTAAAGAGAAAAGGGGATGTCTCACAGTGGTAAACATGGCCTTGTCCCAACTTTTTTGAGAGGTGTTGTTGTCATGAAATTTAAAATCACCTAATTTTTCTCTTTAAATGATACATTTTCTCAGTTTAAACATTTGATATGTCATCTATGTTCTATTCTGAATAAAATATGGAATTTTGAATCTCACATCATTGCATTCCGTTTTTATTTACAATTTGTACTTTGTCCCAACTTTTTTGGAATCGGGGTTGTACATACATTCAAATTACAGCACTATCGGGGGCCTACGGACACTACATTTTGCCATATTACTTTGTATTTGTGATGATGAAATGGTATAAATATACTTGTAAGGACAAAATTATTGACAAATTGATTTGATATGTAAAATCAGTCATATTAAGAGCAGAGAACAACAATATCTTCCCCACTACTGAAAAGACTGCTCTCCGCTAATGTACTGAAACAAACAAACAAAAAAAAGGTCATATAAACTCTTCCTTGTAAGACGCCAGTAAACCACTGAAACCCCTGAAATTTGTCATTAATTTACATTTGTGTTATCATTCACATCTCTACAATGATATTTAAATTTATATTCCAATCTAGTTGAATTCAATGAATGATTTTTATGGTTTGAAGAATATTACTGTGAAGGGGCTACGGACACTACAAGGTAGTCAGTTACAACTCCCAACTATTTTGAATTGTTTTCAAAGCATTTATTAGCTTATAAAGGTTTGAAAGTAGGAATACTATGTATAACTTCTTCAGTTATCCTATACTATTCTAACATTCAACACTATTTGCAAAAAATAACTTGTATCATGTTCAGAGTAAAGATATTAATGGGCATCCATCATTCTTATATTTAAATGTCTCATATGATTTGTCAGAGAGGTGGCATACCTCTGTCATACCCTCATACTAACCAAAGTGCCATACAGTGGTGCTTGAAAGTTTGTGAACCCTTTAGAATTTTCTATATTTCTGCATAAATGTGACCTAAAACATCAGATTTTCACACAAGTCCTCAAAGTAGATAAAGAGAACCCAGTTAAACAAATGAGACAAAAATATTATACTTGGTCATTTATTTATTGAGGAAAATGATCCAATATTACGGTACATATCTGTGAGTGGCAAAAGTTTGTGAACCTCTAGGATTAGCAGTTAATTTGAAGGTGAAATTAGAGTCAGGTGTTTTCAATCAATGGGATGATAATCAGGTGTGAGTGGGCACCCTGTTTTATTTAAAGAACAGGGATCTATCAAAGTCTGATCTTCACAACACATGTTTGTGGAAGTGTATCATGGCACGAACAAAGGAGATTTCTGAGGACCTCAGAAAAAGCATTGTTGATGCTCATCAGGCTGGAAAAGGTTACAAAACCATCTCTAAAGAGTTTGGACTCCACCAATCCACAGTCAGACAGATTGCGTACAAATGGAGGAAATTCAAGACCATTGTTACCTTCCCCAGGAGTGGTCGACCAACAAAAATCACTCCAAAATCAAGGTGTGTAATAGTCGGCAAGGTCACAAAGGACGTCAAGGTAACTTCTAAGCAACTGAAGGCCTCTCTCACATTGGCTAATGTTAATGTTCATGAGTCCACCATCAGGAGAACACTGAACAACAATGGTGTGCATGGCAGGGTTGCAAGGAGAAAGCCACTGCTCTCCGAAAAGAACATTGCTGCTCATCTGCAGTTTGCTAAAGATCACGTGGACAAGCCAGAAGGCTACTGGAAAAATGTTTCGTGGACGGATGAGACCGAAATAGAACTTTTTGGTTTAAATGAGAAGCGTTATGTTTGGAGAAAGGAAAACACTGCATTCCAGCATAAGAACCTTATCCCATCTGTGAAACATGGTGGTGGTAGTATCATGGTTTGGGTCTGTTTTGCTGCATCTGGGCCAGGACAGCTTGCCATCATTGATGGAACAATGAATTCTGAATTATACCAGCAAATTCTAAAGGAAAATGTCAGGACATCTGTTCATGAACTGAATCTCAAGAGAAGGTGGGTCATGCAGCAAGACAACGACCCTAAGCACACAAGTCATTCTACCAAAGAATGGTTAAAGAAGAATAAAGTTAATGTTTTGGAATGGCCAAGTCAAAGTCCTCACCTTAATCCAATCGAAATGTTGTGGAAGGACCTGAAGTGAGCGGTTCATGTGAGGAAACCCACCAACATCCCAGAGTTGAAGCTGTTCTGTACGGAGGAACGGGCTAAAATTCCTCCAAGCCGGTGTGCAGGACTGATCAACAGTTACCGGAAACGTTTAGTTGCAGTGATTGCTGCACAAAGGGATCACACCAGATACTGAAAGCAAAGGTTCACATACTTTTGCCACTCACAGATATGTAATATTGGATCATTTTCCTCAATAAATAAATGACCAAGTATAAAATTTTTGTCTCATTTGTTTAACTGGGTTCTCTAAAGTACTTTTAGACTTGTGTGAAAATCTGATGATGTTTTGCGTCACATTTATGCAGAAATATAGAAAATTCTAAAGGGCTCACAAACTTTCAAGTACCACTGTATATGGATAAAAAAATGAACGATTGAGAACTCTAAACTTGAGCATGACATAAGGACCTACGGACACTACAAGTGAGTTAATTGTCCTGCATTTTGTAATTCAGCAAGACATTCCAAGTACCATATAGACATATTGTGTTGTTACTAAAGACCCTTCATAGTTATTGTACTGAGCTCATTGAACGTCCCTCAGCATTGTGTACATAGGGGGGCCTGCAGACACTACGGAGATTTTTGTCATTTTGACATACTATTTTGAATCATACCTCAGTAGTATTAGGAAGTTATATTGTGAACATGTTTGGGTTTTTTTCCCATCTGGATACTTTGTAGATGAGAAATTCATTATAAACAAGATATTAAATGCAAATTTGACATCATGAGCTTGATACATTTGACAGAAAATATAACCCTGATTCCAAAAAAGTTGGGACAAAGTACAAATTGTAAATAAAAACGGAATGCAATAATTTACAAATCTCAAAAACTGATATTGTATTCACAATAGAACATAGACAACATATCAAATGTCGAAAATGAGACATTTTGAAATTTCATCCCAAATATTGGCTCATTTGAAATTTCATGGCAGCAACACATCTCAAAAAAGTTGGGACAGGGGCAATAAGAGGCTGGAAAAGTTAAAGGTACAAAAAAGGAACAGCTGGAGGACCAAATTGCAACTCATTAGGTCAATTGGCAATAGGTCATTAACATGACTGGGTATAAAAAGAGCATCTTGGAGTGGCAGCGGCTCTCAGAAGTAAAGATGGGAAGAGGATCACCAATCCCCCTAATTCTGCGCCGACAAATAGTGGAGCAATATCAGAAAGGAGTTCGACAGTATAAACTTGCAAAGAGTTTGAACATATCATCATCTACAGTGCATAATATCATCAAAAGATTCAGAGAATCTGGAAGAATCTCTGTGCGTAAGGGTCAAGGCCGGAAAACCATACTGGGTGCCTGTGATCTTTGGGCCCCTAGACGGCACTGCATCACATACAGGCATGCTTCTGTATTGGAAATCACAAAATGGGCTCAGGAATATTTCCAGAGAACATTATCTGTGAACACAATTCACCGTGCCATCCGCCGTTGCCAGCTAAAACTCTATAGTTCAAAGAAGAAGCCGTATCTAAACATGATCCAGAAGCGCAGACGTCTTCTCTGGGCCAAGGCTCATTTAAAATGGACTGTGGCAAAGTGGAAAACTGTTCTGTGGTCAGACGAATCAAAATTTGAAGTTCTTTATGGAAATCAGGGACGCCGTGTCATTCGGACTAAAGAGGAGAAGGATGACCCAAGTTGTTATCAGCGCTCAGTTCAGAAGCCTGCATCTCTGATGGTATGGGGTTGCATTAGTGCGTGTGGCATGGGCAGCTTACGCATCTGGAAAGACACCATCAATGCTGAAAGGTATATCCAAGTTCTAGAGCAACATATGCTCCCATCCAGATGACGTCTCTTTCAGGGAAGACCTTGCATTTTCCAACATGACAATGCCAAACCACACACTGCATCAATTACAGCATCATGGCTGCGTAGAAGAAGGGTCCGGGTACTGAACTGGCCAGCCTGCAGTCCAGATCTTTCACCCATAGAAAACATTTGGTGCATCATAAAATGGAAGATACGACAAAAAAGACCTAAGACAGTTGAGCAACTAGAATCCTACATTAGACAAGAATGGGTTAACATTCCTATCCCTAAACTTGAGCAACTTGTCTCCTCAGTCCCCAGACGTTTACAGACTGTTGTAAAGAGAAAAGGGGATGTCTCACAGTGGTAAACATGGCCTTGTCCCAACTTTTTTGAGATGTGTTGTTGTCATGAAATTTAAAATCACCTAATTTTTCTCTTTAAATGATATATTTTCTCAGTTTAAACATTTGATATGTCATCTATGTTCTATTCTGAATAAAATATGGAATTTTGAAACTTCCACATCATTGCATTCTGTTTTTATTTACATTTTGTACTTTGTCCCAACTTTTTTGGAATCGGGGTTGTATCTCAATAGTAAATCTGTCACACTGCAGACATTTCATGCTCGGTCCAACAAGATGTATATTTTGCAACAAAATGGTGTACTTCAGCCTGAAAGATGAAGAAATATGATACACTAGCACAAGCAGTGCATCCAATAAGTTTAAATCATATTATGTTACAATACAGAAAATGTACAACTTTCCTCGTTGAAAAAATGAGACAAAAAAATCCATGAAATTGTAGCAATTTTGACCCACATTCATTGGCATCAAATTTTTATTATTGCAGATATCAATGTGCGGTTTTCGACATTGGACAGTCCTTGCAATACTTTATTTGAAAACACTCAAACACTACAGTTATTCTGTTTCTATAATTCTGAAATGTGTGCATAACATTGTCAAACATGAAATGGCTCACATTAGTGATTTTCTGCTGAGAGCATCTTAGAGAGGCTGAGAAGTAAAGATGGGCAGAGGTTCACCAATCTGTGAAAAACTGCATCTGCAAATTGTGGAACAATTTCAGAATAATGTTCCCCAATGTAAAATTGTGGAGACTTTGAATATCTCATCATCTACAGTACATAATATAATCAAAAGATTCTGAGAATCTGGAGAAATCTCTGTGCGCAAGGAACAAGGCTGAAAATCAATATTAGATGCCCGTGATCTTCAGACCCTCAGGCAACACTGCATTAAACACAGGCATGATTCTGTATTGGACATTACTGCATGTGCTCAGGAACACTTCCAGAAATCATTGTCTGTGAACACAGTTCACTGTGCCATCCACAAATGCAGGTTCACATTCTATCATGCAAAGAAGAAGCCATATATGAACACGATCCAGAAACGCCGCCATCTTCTTTGAGCCAAAGCTCATTTAAAATGGACTGAAGAACAGTGGAAAACTGTTCTGTAGTTACACGGATCAAAATGTGAAATTCTTTTTGGAAACAATGAACACCGCGTCCTCTAGACTAAAGAGGAGAGGAATCATCCACCTTGTTATCAGTGCTCAGTTCAGAAGCCTGCATCTCTGATGGTATGAGGGTGCATTAGTACATGTGGCATGGGAAGCTTGCACATCTGGAAAGGCACCATCAATGTTGAAAGGTACTTGCATATATAGGCTTTAGAGCAACATACAGTATGCTCCCATCCAGATGACGTCTTTTTCCAGGAAGGCCTTGAATATTTCAACAAGACGATGCTAAACTGCATACTGCTTCTATTACAACAGCATGGCTTCATAGTAGAAGAGTACAGGTGCTGAACTGGCCTGCCTGTAGTCCAGACCTTTCACTAACTAAAAACATTTGGTGAATCATTGAACAAAAAAAATGACAAAGAAGACCTAGGACTGCTGAGCAGCTAGAATCCTATATCAGGCAAGAATGGGACAATATTCTTCTCTCAAAACTCCAGCAACTGGTCTCCTCAATTCCCAGACATTTATGGACTGTTGTTAAAAGAAGAAGGGATGCTACACAGTGGTAAACATGGCCTTGTCCCCAACTTTGTTGAGACATGTTGCTGCCATCAAATTCAAAATTACCTGTTTTTCTTAAAATGCTACATTTTCTAGCCCTGCGATGATCTGGCAACTTGCCCAGGGTGTACCCCGCCTCTCGTCCATAGTCAGCTGGGATAGGCTCCAGCTTACACGCGACCCTGCACAGGATAAGCGGTTATGGATAATGGATGGATGGTACATTTTCTCAGTTTAAACATTCAATATGTTGTCTATGTTCTATTGTGAAAAATATGAGTTTATGAGATTTGCAAATCATTGCAATCTGTTTGTATTTACATTTTACACAGTGTCCCAACTTTTTGAGAATTGGGGTTGTGTTTCTAAACCTGGAAATAAGTGAACATTTCATGAACAAAATAAACCACGGGATTTTAATGTCCAGAAGATTTAGGATTGCACTGACTGATGTCATGTAAAAGTTACTAGAGGTTTAAAATATATACCAGCAATTTTTCACTTTATGTGAAGGAATAATAATAATAATAATAATACATAGCTGGTTTTAAACTGTGATTACAATAGTTGTTTACAGATTATTACTTTTCATACTGTACAAGATGATCCTATAAAAATTCTTAGATGAATCTACAACAAGTGGCACAGTGGTGTAGTGGTTAGCACTGTCACCTCACAGCAAGAAGGTTCTGGGTTTGAGCCCAGTGCCCATTGGGGGCCTTTCCGTGCGGAGTTTGCATGTTCTCCCCGTGTCTGCATGGGTTTCCTCCGGGTGCTCCGTTTTCCCCCACAGTCCAAAGACATGCAGGTTAGGTTAACTGGTGACTCTAAATTGACCGTAGGTGTGAATGTGAGTGTGAATGGTTGTTTGTCTCTATGTCTCAGCCCTGCGATAACGTGGTGACTTGTCCAGGGTGTACCCTGCTTCTCGTTCATAGTCAGCTGGGATAGGCTCCAGCTTGCCCACGACCCTGCACAGGATAAGCGGCTACAGGTGATGGATGGATGGAATCTACAACAGAATGTGTTTATAATGTGTTCTCCATATCAGATTATACAGTGTAGATCCTCTAATGATAGACCTGCAGTTAAAGAAAATGACTGATTTCTGTTACATCATCAATCAGAAGGCTCTAAGTTCATATAGAAAATGGGGTCACATAAACAGAACCATTCTTCAAAGTGAGCTTGAGGTAGTAAGGATATATTTTCTCTCCAACAGCATGTTTCATTTCCATTTCACCACTGCCAATACAATATTTTAGCTGTTCCTTGAGTTTTACATCATACAAAGTCAGGGGTGTCCAAAGTTTGGCCCCAGGGCCAAACGCACCCCGTGAACAGATGTTAATTGGCCTGTGGTCTCTCTCTTAGAATGCATCATGGGTGGCTTGCTGGCTACACTTTTTCCTTTCACCTGTCAGAGGCAGTAGACTGTGTTACACAGTAAGCTATATTGCAAGAGCCTTTAATTCTCTGACTACACCTGTAAATTTATTTAACAAAATGATATTGAATCATGCTCTAAATTGACCGTTGGTGTGAGTGTGAATGGTTGTTTGTCTCTGTGTTAGCCCTGCGATAACCTGGCGACTTGTCCAGGGTGTACCCCGCCTCTCGCCCATAGTCAAGCTCCAGCTTGCCTGCGACCCTGTAGAACAGGATAAGCGGCTACAGATAAAGGATGGATGGGATGGATATTTAATCATAGCTCCAGGCAAAATTTTTGACATTAACAGTGAGCAGGGGTGATTTTCTTAGAGCTCGAAACTCTTTTTCAAATAAATACTTTTTCATCCAGCCATAGCAAATACATATGCCTCAAGGGGCATATACACAGGAAGAAACTGTGAAATGGCAATGAAACTCAGCAACTGGTAGTGATGACAAGCTAAATAACCATTGGCAACACGAAGTGGGCAGGTACCGAGTTAAACTGATCTCATCTTTGAGGCGACTATGAATAGGAGCAAAGGATACTGTTGACTGACCAGTAAACATACAAGAGGGATACCTTGGCAACCAGAGCCTTGAATGTCCACTAACAACCAACTGTCCACTACAAAGCAATGAGCAATGAGTGAATCATTTCCTGTATGTATGTATGTACGCTCCTTCATATGTCAATCAACTGCTGTAGTAATTAAGGATTTTAACATGATGAGACATCATAAAACAATTCATGGTCAAAGCAAAGAATATTCAGAGGAAGAAAGTGCAGAGAAACTGAAGTAACCAGAAGCAATCCTGGAAGAAGCAGCTTTTTATCACAGCAAACAGGGAGCAGCCCAGCAAACACACAATACGACATAGTGGTTAGGTAGTGGTTTGGTAATGTCAGGGAAATACGTCGTCGTTACGTAGTAGGCCGTCCTAATAGTCGTGCCAATACGTAACGACAACATAGTGGTAATACGTAACGACAACGTAGTGGTAATACCTAACGGCAACGTAGTGGTAATACGTAATGACAACGTAGTGGTAATACCTAACGACAACATAGTGATAATACATAACGACAACATAGTGGTAATACGTAACGACAGCGTAGTTGTAATACGTAACGACAACATAGTGGTAATACGTAACGACAACGTAGTGGTAATACGTGACGACAACATAGTGGTAATACGTAACAACAACATAGTGGTAATACGTAATGACAACGTAGTGGTAATACCTAATGACAACATAGTGATAATACATAACGACAACGTAGTGGTAATACATAACGACAGCGTAGTGGTAATACGTAACGACAACGTAGTGGTAATACGTGACGACAACGTAATGGTAATACGTAATGACAACGTAGTGGTAATACGTGACGACAACGTAGTGGTAATACGTGACGACAACGTAGTGGTAATACGTAATGACAACGTAGTGGTAATACGTAACGACAACGTAGTGGTAATACCTAACAACAACGTAGTGGTAATACGTGACGACAGCGTAGTGGTAATACATAACGACAACGTAGTGGTAATACGTGACGACAACGTAATGGTAATACGTAATGACAACGTAGTGGTAATACGTGACGACAACGTAGTGGTAATACGTGACAACAACGTAGTGGTAATACGTAATGACAACGTAGTGGTAATACGTAACGACAACGTAGTGGTAATACCTAACAACAACGTAGTGGTAATACGTGACGACAGCGTAGTGGTAATACATAACGACAAAGTAGTGGTAATACGTGACGACAACGTAATGGTAATACGTAATGACAACGTAGTGGTAATACTTAACGACAACGTAGTGGTAATACCTAATGACAACGTAGTGGTAATACCTAACAACAATGTAGTGGCAATACCTAATGACAACGTAGTGCAGAGAAACTGAAGTAGCCAGAAGCAATCCTGGAAGAAGCAGCTTTTTATCACAGCAAACAGGGAGCAGAACATTATTTGAGTTAATAAGTGCCAATGCTTCCAACAACTGAGCATCTAATGCCGCTTTTCCACTACCAACGCGGCTGAGTTGGGCTGAGCCGTGCCGTGCTGAGTTGGGCTGAGTCGAGCTGAGTGGGGCTGTTGGAGTTGCATTTCGACTACAACCGCGCTGAACTGTGCTGGCTGGAAGTGGGTGGACACATTGGGTGGAGTTAGCGAAAGTGGGTGGACGTCACGTGATGTCATTAGGCGGCGCAAACAGTGACATCAGTGATCTTTTAAGCGGTAGTCTCACGACCCGGATAGTAAACAATAAACATGGAGTCGTTAGTGTTGCTGGTCTTGGTGCTGTGGCTTGTTGTCACCGACAACGCCAACAGATACTGGCAAGAGCGTATAGATGAGGCGAGGCGCATAAGGCTTCATAATTCTCGTAATTCGTAATTCTTATTCTTTCGGGTTGACGGTGTTTACAGATCCCAGCGTGCTCGCGGGGCGTGTGTGGGCATGTGAGGACACGCCTCCTCACCAATCAGTGCACAGGGGAGTGTCTCTTCACGCCCCTAGCTCCACTCGACTCGGTTTGGCTCGCTTCAGCCCCACTCCAAAACCGTGCGAGTTTTGGGTGCTGAGCAGGGCTGAAGCGAGCTGAGTCGTGCTGCTCTGAGGTAGTCGAAACGTGAGCCGTGTCGGGCTGAAGTGAGCTGAAGTGAGCTGAAAAAGGGTAGTGGAAAAGGGCCATAAAACCTTTAGTGAATTCTTGAAAGAGTCCTTCCCAAAAGTGGATTTGCAACCAACCATGGTGCAGCCCAGGGTGCTGTAATTCCTACAGCATTCAGCCAATTTAGATGCAAATACCCTCAAATTAAAGCTGAAAGTCACAGTCACCTCACAGCAAGAAGGTTCTGGGTTCGAGCACAGTTCAAAGGTTAACGTGGTGCCCTTGAGCAAGGCACCTAACCCCCATCTGCTCCCTGGGTGCTGTATCATAGCTGCCCACTGCTCTGGGCATGTGTGTGTGCTCATTGGACTCATTGGCACGTGGACTTTCATTCAGCCAATTTAGATGCAAATACCCTCAAATTAAAGCTGAAAGTCTGCAGTTCCACACCATTATACTGAGGTAGACATTTATGATTTATGGACCTGACTGTATGTGCTTGGATTTTTTCCCCAATATTTGGTGACTGGCTGTTAGGTATTTTGATCCGGTCCATTTTGGCCCCTTTTGATAAAATTTGGACACCCCTTCTCAAAACACTACTCCTATTGGGGCATTGTAGCAACACTCCCACTCTGAGATTTTAATCAAAATTTTGAGACATTGTCAGAACTTTGTCTTTGGTTGTCTCTAGTCATGACAGCACTAAATCAGCCATGGTAATTTTGTCACATTGTATGTTATAAAACCACCAAACTCATGCCCAAAGAATTATTTTATGATGTGCAATTTTTGTTTGCAACAGCAAAATCTGGCTGAGAATCCGACAGTGTAAACCTGGCTTTAAAATATATTATTCAGTAACTACTAACTGCGGCATGGTGGTGTAGTGGTTAGCACTGTCGCCTCACAGCAAGAAGGTTCTGGGTTTGAGCCTAGTGGCCGACGGGGGCCTTTCTGTGTGGAGTTTGCATGTTCTCCCCGTGTCTGCATGGGTTTCCTCTGGGTGCTCCGGTTTCCCTCACAGTCCAAAGACATGCAGGTTAGGCTAATTGGTGGCTCTAAATTGACCGTAGGTGTGAGTATGAGTGTGAATGGTTGTTTGTCTCTGTGTGTCAGCCCTGCGATGACCTGGTGACTTGTCCAGGGTGTACCCCACCTCTCGCCCATAGTCAGCTGGCATAGGCTCCAGCTTGCCCGCGACCCTGCACAGGATAAGTGGTTACATATAATGGATGGATGGTAACTACTATTCTATAGGTGGCATGGCGGTGTCGTGGTTAGCACTGTCACCTCACAGCAAGAAGGTTCTGGGTTCGAGCACAGTTCAAAGGTTAACATGGTGCCCTTGAGCAAGGCACCTAACCCCTTCTTCTTCTATTCATTATAGTTAGAAGAGTGAGGAAAGAAAATCTGGATGTGTCTGAAAATCGTCTGCATTGCAGTTTTAGCCTCCAAAAAAAGACAAAGAGCATCTAAAACCTATGTAGCCAGAAAAGATGTGTGGAATTTCTATAAAGAGAGAGAAAAATATCTCAGGCAATGTAAATATACATTAAATGGATGTATTGTGTTTAAAAAAAATTAACCCTTTAGCTGAAGAATGCACCAGACCTGGAGTGTAGAAATCATGGAGAGGAGATGTGGTGAATAGGAGGAGATTTTTTTTAAACATTATTTTCTTTGACAACAATGGTCTTCTGTTTTCTGAAAAGGTCTTCTGTTTTCTGGTCTCATGGGTTCTTTAAGATGATGGTAAGAAAAGGAAATTGCAGGTAATTGAATAACATGATTGACTGCAGTTTCTAGTTGCTTACCATCACTTGGTTCAAAAGCAAACACAATATCCATGATAACCTTTGTTCTTGCAGCATGTGGAAGATATCCTGGAGTAAATTCAGTAATGAAGGCAGATATTAAGGTGCTTATTGTTTGAAGGATGAATGCAAAACTGTGCAATTAAAAATCCTCAGTCTTAGAGTCTGCTGGGCGTCATGAGGAATATCAGATAAAGGTCACCTACATAACTGATGCATTTAAAATGGAGGCTACATGACAGGGCTGTGTTAGCGAAGTGGGTTTTGTGGGTTAATACTATGATCTGGATACAATGCAAAACTTCATCTGAGTTACCTTGGCAACGGTGTCTGCTGCTGTGATTCGAAGTTATTTCAGTCCAGCTAAAAGCTGTCTTCTGCTGTAAAGATTCCCAATTAGTATACCCTCATGCCTCACATTCTTTACATGTTTTAATATATTAACATCTTGTACATGTTCAACACATTTTTATATGTCGATGTCTGACCAGGATCAAAATCTCATTATAAACACTCACCCCAATGGGTTCTGATTAACTGCCCAGAGAAAATGGGTTCCTTTCTTAAAACCTCAGTCTTGATGATGTTTCAGCAAGTTTTCTTGCCATTCTTACTTTCGCATTATGGATATGCCAATGCCAGTATATTCCGAGTTGAATTGAAATGGATTTGGCTAAAAAAAAAAAAAAGGCGAGGTCACTGATGGGATTTCCAAGAAGACTGTAAGATATGCTACATTATTCAAGTTTAAGCGATTTGTAAGCTGTTGCCATGGCAATGGCTGCGTTGTTTCATTGAAATCATCTCATCTCATCTCATTATCTCTAGCCGCTTTATCCTTCTACAGGGTCGCAGGCAAGCTGGAGCCTATCCCAGCTGACTACCGGTGAAAGGCGGGGTACACCCTGGACAAGTCGCCAGGTCATCACAGGGCTGACACATAGACACAGACAACCATTCACACACATTCACACCTATGGTTAATTTAGAATCACCGGTTAACCTAACCTGCATGTCTTTGGACTGTGGGGGAAACCGGAGCACCCGGAGGAAACCCATGCGGACACGGGGAGAACATGCAAACTCCGCACAGAAAGGCCCTCGCCGGCCACAGGGCTCGAACCCGGACCTTCTTGCTGTGAGGCGACAGCGCTAACCACTACACCACCGTGCCGCCCTTCATTGAAATCAGACATCTCATCTCATCTCATTATCTGTAGCCGCTTTATCCTTCTACAGCAGGGGTGTCAAACCTGATCCATAAAGGGCCGTGTGGCTGCAGGTTTTCATTCCAGCCATGCAGCAGCACCCTGATTTGGCTTATTCAATCAACTGACACACCCACCCTTTAATCAAGGGTGGGTGTGGCTGCAAGTATTTGACTGTGTGAAGACAGTTCAGTTGATTGAATGAGCCAAGTCAGGTGTGCTGCTGCATGGCTGGAATGAAAACCTGCAGCCACAAGGCCCTTTATGGATCAGGTTTGACACCCCTGTTCTACAGGGTCGCAGGCAAGCTGGAGCCTATCCCAGCTGACTACGGGCGAAAGGCGGGGTACACCCTGGACAAGTCGCCAGGTCATCACAGGGCTGACACATAGACACAGACAACCATTCACACTCACATTCACACCTACGGTCAATTTAGAGTCACCAGTTAACCTAACCTGCATGTCTTTGGACTGTGGGGGAAACCGGACCACCCGGAGGAAACCCACACGGACACGGGGAGAACATGCAAACTCCGCACAGAAAGGCCCTCGCTGGCCACAGGGCTCGAACCCGGACCTTCTTGCTGTGAGGCGACAGCTCTAACCACTACACCACCGTGCCGCCCTTCATTGAAATCAGACATTTCATATAAAATATTTCTCTTTCCTCTTTATGAAGAATTACAGCTTAATATCTACTTTTTGCTGAGCTAATTCTCTACATCACACATTTCAACGATGGAAACTGGAAACAATTGTTGATGGTGAAAATCTAACAGACTTGCCATCAAACAGCAGATGCAGATTGTAATAAACAGATGTAAATTCATCACAGAGCACATCAGAATGTTGAAAGAGATCAAACCACCATATAATTCTCAAAACAATGGTTGTCCCACATGCTTTGTGTATCTCACAGCTTGAAGGCAGAAAAATTAAGCCAACAATAAAGCACTGATCAAAAAAAATCTCTTGGCAGTTATGATATTGATATTTCGATCATTTTTCACCTAAAAAAAGATGATGACTTCATTCCTAGCAGAGCATAAAGAATCACAGTCTGGGCTGCTTTATATTCATATCACTGAATTGTTTAGTGCTCAGTAACAGCAGGATTGTGTCAGTTACTGTCACATAATCTGATGAGAACAAAGAGAAATAGTCGGTACAACTTCTAGGTGAACAGCTGGATATATATTAAAAGGACGCGGCTTTCTTCAAAATGAAATACAGCCTCTAGATGACCCAGGTTTGTTGTTCTTTAAAGTGTCTACTGATGCATGATATTTATTTTAGGCCATCTGCTATAATCCCAAAAGTCTCCCACTGTCTTAAAGAAGAACTGGAGTCATTTTTAAACTTGCTGTATTTCTTAATTAACGTGTTATTCAGTTACGTTTTCGGTTTTAGTAACCTTATATCGTGACTCGTATTGGCAACTAATTGCAATTAAATATGATACTTATCGGCCTATTCGGTTTTTAGCCGTGTTGAATTTAGTTCGTTTGGTCCACGGCAGGCGTCGCTTATCCATGCGATCTTCACGAGACTTGTGCGAGACTTCGAAATGTGAAATGTCAGCCAGGTGTCAGTGCCGCCATTTTGAAAACTGTTTTCCAAACGAAATATTGCACAAAAACGAGTTTAAATGACGATTACTGCCTACTTTTTTCAAACTTTCCTGATTGCTATCAAAACAAACAAAACTTCCGGCTTGATTACGTCAGCATTCGAAAGAGGGCATGAGTGTCTTTTGACAACGTTGGCAGATGTTGGTCACTTTGATTTCCGCTGTACGTTTTACTTCCGTCCTACGATGTCTCGCGCAGGTCTCAGCGAATCTCGTTTACGGCCATTGCTTTGACATATGGACTGATATATTACAGAGCAAACACTCATAACTTGCTATAGCAGCGACAAAATAGCTATCAAACATGCATTCCTATATTTAATAAAATGAGATAAATAGAATTTTGATAATAAAAAATTTGCCTTCAGTTCTCCTTTAACGCAATTACATTATTTGTGACACTTTGTTATGAAATCATATGTCTAGTCTGGGTGGCATGGTGGCGTAGTGCCTCACAGCAAGAAGGTTCTGGGTTCGAACCTCATAGCTGATGGGGGCCTTTCTGTAGGGAGTTTGCATGTTCTCCTTGTGTCTGCGTGTTTCCTCCCACGATTCAAAGACATGCCAACTATTTAAAAATACCCAGCTGCTGGGGTTGTAGTCTGGCTGTTAAGCAACAAAAAAACCATGCAATTGTTCGTTTTGTGATAGAAGCATGAAATTTGTCACACGAGCTCAAGTTGATGGATATAATAATTGTAGATACGGGGGCATTTGATTCATTGTGGTTGCAAGAAAAGGTGTTTGGGTCGATGCAAATGTATCAGTATGCTTCTGTGGCAGGGATTGTAATCAATAATGACGAAAGGTATTTTTTCAATATCTTGATATCACATGATCATATGAATCCATATTAACAACTAAAACTTTGAACTGCGGGGCGGCACGGTGGTGTAGTGGTTAGCGCTGTCGCCTCACAGCAAGAAGGTCCGGGTTCGAGCTTTCTGTGTGGAGTTTGCATGTTCTCCCCGTGTCCGCGTGGGTTTCCTCCGGGTGCTCCGGTTTCCCCCACAGTCCAAAGACATGCAGGTTAGGTTAACTGGTGACTCTAAATTGACCGTAGGTGTGAATGTGAGTGTGAATGGTTGTCTGTGTCTATGTGTCAGCCCTGTGATGACCTGGCGACTTGTCCAGGGTGTACCCCGCCTTTCGCCCGTAGTCAGCTGGGATAGGCTCCAGCTTGCCTGCGACCCTGTAGAAGGATAAAGCGGCTAGAGATAATGAGATGAGATGAGACTTTGAACTGCAAAAATGATCTTCTGGCAACCTTTTTATTTACTTAATACTGTATCTCTATGTCATGTGACTTGTCATGTGACTATTCACGTGATCTCTTTGAGAACAAGAAATTCTCTATTTGTGAGGTAGACTTTCAATCAATGTGTCATTTTTTTGTAAGCAATCTTATACCTTGAAAACAAAAGAAAATTCGTTTAGTCTCGTTTTCATGTTGGGCCGATTTTGCACATGCGTATTCCAGGGTTTAGAAGCCGAATTTGAAATGCCTAGTGCTGGTCCCAAGCCTGGATAGATTGGAGAGGGTTGTGTTAGGAAGGGCATCTGGTGTAAAAACATATGCCAAATCAAATATGTGAATCATGAAAGCGGCTAGAGATAATGAGATGAGATGAGATGAGATGATGATCCTAATGTGAGCAGCCGAAAGAAGAATAAATCATACAGTATGTCCAGTAATATGAGATTTCTGGCTTATTTTTGGACAATAATCTACTTTCATGCTTACATTTTAAAGGCTAGACAGAACCTCGAATAAAACTGTTTAATCTTCTTCTTCAGTGTTCTGCCTGATGGCAGGTCCGGCTCTGACGTCCATCAGTTTATCGGGAACATTACAGTAGTGGTTTCCTGTAGTCTTCTACTGGATTATTATAAAGGTTTTCTCGTCTCAATCATTCACACCTATGGACAATTTAGAGTAGCCAGTTAACATAACCACATGTCTTTGGACTGGGGGAAACTGGAGCAAACCCATGCAAACACCACGCAAACTCCACACAGAAAGGTCCCTTGTTGACCACTGGGCTCAAACTCAGAGCCTTCTTGCTGTGAGGCGACAGTGCTAACCACTACACCACCGTGCCACCCAAACTGTTTAATAATATTTATTTATTTATTTATTTATTTATTTATTTATTTTTTGCATTTTTGGTTTCCGGGTGGCACGGTCATGTACTCTGGTTAGCACTGTCATCTCACAGTAAGAAGGTTCTGGGTTTGAGCCCAGCGGCCGACGAGGGGCCTTTCTGTGTGGAGTTTGCATGGTGTCCTGCATAGGTTTCCTCCGGGTGCTCTGGTTTCCCCCACAGTCCAAAGACATGCAGGTTAGGCTAATTGGTGGCTCTAAATTGACTGTGAGTGTGAATGGTTGTTTGTGTCTATGTGTCAGCCCTGCAATGATCTGGTGACTTGTCCATGGTGTACCCCGCCTCTTGCCCATAGTCAGCTGGGATAGGCTCCAGCTTGCCTGCGACCCTGCACAGGACAAGTGGTAATGGATGGATGGATTTTTGGTTTTCCCACATAAAGTTCAACATTGCCATAGTCAGACTTGGCAAAGCCAGATGTTGCGATTGGAAGCTGTGATCATTTGACACTGTCTAGTTTAGATTTTAGACTTGAGAAGCATCAATGTGTTTGTTTATTTGTTCAAAATGCCTGTTTCTAGCCATTCACTCTGTTTTATATCATGAAGCAGAGTCAGTCAGCAGCCCATTTTTCTCACCTATTAACCATCTCTGTCCAATCACACCACAGCTGCTACCCAGGAAGGCTGAAGGCTAGCATGTGTTTCCTCCTAGGCACGTGAATATTTTCAGATTGCTGCTCATGGTCTCAACAGGCAACGCAACACACTTGGAGGAAAACACAAGCTACCCTCTTCAGCATACACGAGCTGACAGACACTCTTGATTGGCAGTGACTGACAGGGGAGAGAGAGAATTCCTTCTTCCAATCCAGAGAACATGACTAATTTTGCTCCCTTGTGCCACAGCCATGGACGGCTGTGGCAGTGTCAAGATTCAACCTTGCCTGGACTTTGCTGTTGCACCAATCTGGAGCCAAAACAATAGAATCAATAGAATTGGACTCAGAAATCAGGGATGGGTCAAATGACCAGACTATGAAGATGAATCAAAAGTGAAGGGAAAGGAACAAGCAAAAGTTGAACCAGAAGTAGCAAACAGTATGCAGAACAATATGTAGAAATGCACATGGAAACGGTAGAACCTCACATGAATTAGAAATGAGTAAGCTAGTATATATACATGGTGCTAAATGAAGATTTAACAGGTAACATGTACAGCGCGGGCGATCGCTCTAAGACAACGAGGGAGGCTCAGCCTCCTCTAAAAATGACGAACATCGTGTAGGATGAATTGCGCTAGGCTTATGTTATAGCCGACCTTATAACATTGCTATTTCAGATCCAGAATCGTAGAAATATATGTGCTCAACCCAACTACAGTGCGAAATCATTCCGTTATAACTTTCCCCAGTTCGCCTAATGTGTGCGTGAGTTTTTCCCCCTCGTGACAGAGCGATGCAGCCCAGCCTCAGTGGACTTCAATGGCATTTGGGAGCTATGCGCTTTTCAATATCAAAATGCAAGACAGTTATTGGACAAATACTGTGAAAACGCCCGCCCACGGAGTCCCAGCCTCAGTGGACTTCAATGGCATTTGGGAGCTATGCGCTTTTCAATATCAAAATGCAAGACGGTTATTGGACAAATACTGCAAAAACGCCTGCCCACCGGACTCCCAGCCTCACAGTGGGAGGGACATGGCAAAGCTTTCCGCGAGGAGACTGGTGATTGGTGAAAGCGGCCGGATATTTTCTTTGATTGACAGCTCATTTCAAATATAGACAGGCAGCGGTGAATCTCAGTTCAGTCCCATGCGGATTTGCAAGTGCTGTGGTGTATTGTAAGAGATCAGCTTACATTTCGATTTCAATCATTACATACGGTTTCTACCAGCTTTTTTAGTTTGTATATATTTTCATTGTAAATGAAGTGTAAATATAGTGTTGTCAAGTTTGCTATCTTAGTTCCAGAAATGTCGTTTATTTGAGTGACTGAACTTGAACTTGAGGGGGCTAGTCAGCTAGCAAGAAAGCTGCGCACGGATGCCAAGCATTGCTGATTTAATTTTGGCGAAGCCATTTGCCAGTCTTCCTTTCGAGGAAAAAATTAAAATTAAAGAGCAGGGTAGACCAACGCCTCAAATTGACTTGGTGAAAAAGGTAGGGAATAATACTCGTTCCTTTCAGCTCTCCTGGTACGAGAAAGTGAATTGGCTAACAGCAAGTGACCCACATCAACAACAGTAAATAGGCTACTTTAATAATATGTCATGGATGGACCAAAAATATAGAATCTATTTAAAATGTTTATGCTGAGTATATTATATTGGAATATATATTTTTCTGGATATGAATTAAACATAGCTACAATTTGGAAAACATTGTTAAACAAAAACACAGCCGAGAACATTTCACACTACAGACCTGGATTACAAGTGAAGGGTTATCAAAATTGTCAATAAAACATTTCTCAGTCAAAATAAGTAAAATATAGGGAAAGTGTCACTGAATGAAATGTGTGGCACCCAGCTCTATGTTTGGCTCCCCAAGGTCAGTGCTTGTGCCTATTCCAGAACACTCTGCTGTTACTGCTGAGGTTCCTGACAAAGAGCTGCTTTCAATAATGATCAATTTTTAAACAACATGCCACAATTTTAAAATATAAAATGTTAAAATATACCCCCCCAACACCACCATCATGTATATTGGACAGTAGGCTAATGGGCCAAAAGAACCTGTTATTTCACAGTTTGTGACCCTGCCAACAATCAGCCAGATTAGAGGCAAGAGTATGGGCAAAATTGATGTTTTTTTTTTCTTTTTTCTTTTAAAATCTGGAAATATTGTAACCGACCAGCCTCCCCTGTTTGAAAGACTACCAGCCGCCACTGCTGTACAGTCAGTAATCGTGTGATTACAGGTGTGGATCCAGGTGTGATTTGATAGCTTTTATGAAATATCCACATTGAATCAGTACAGCATATTACTGGTTCACCTCAGTAACCTGGGTGGTGTAGTGGTTAGCACTGTCACCTCACAACAAGAAGGTTCTGGGTTCGAGCCCAGTGGCTGATGGGGGGCTTTCTGTGTTGAGTTTGCATGTTCTCCCCGTGTCTGTGTGGGTTTCCTCTGTAGCATAGCTGCCCACTGCTCTGGGTATGTGTGTGTGCTCACTGCTCACATGTGTGTGTTCACTGCTTTAGATGGGTTAAATGCAGAGGAGGAATTTCACTGTGTGCTTGAGTCTAATAAAGTGTAACAAATAAAGGCATCTTCTTCTATGATCTACCATCTCAGGAGAGCTTATTTCCATTTCAGTTCAATTCAGTTATGTTTGTAGAGCACTTTTAACAATAGACATTTCACAAAGCAGCTTCACAGGAATCTCCCTGAGACAATATGTGGAAGAAACCTTGAGAGTTAACAGAGCCCATCCTCTTTTATAAATCTTTACAGTTACCGGTTGTAGAACAGTAAAGTTAAACAGTACGAATTTAGTGTTCAAAGATGTTCAGTATGACTGTATTCCAAATAAGAGTCTTGGGAGAAGCACAAAACAGCCTTAACCCACTTGCGCTCTCCTTCATTATATATAAAACTCAGAGTATTGTTATGCAATTAATGTTAACGTCTTCTTCTTTTGGATGTTCCTGTTAGGGGTCACCACAGTGGATCATCATCTCATCTCATCTCATTATCTCTAGCCACTTTATCCTGTTCTACAGAGTCGCAGGCAAGCTGGAGCCCATCCCAGCTGACCACGGGTGAAAGGGGGGGTACACCCTGGACAAGTCACCAGGTCATCGCAGGGCTGACACATAGACACAGACAACCATTCACACTCACATTCACACCTACGGTCAATTTAGAGTCACCAGTTAACCTAACCTGCATGTCTTTGGACTGTGGGGGAAACCGGAGCACCCGGAGGAAACCCACGCGGACACGGGGAGAACATGCAAACTCCGCACAGAAAGGCCCTTGTCGGCCACGGGGCTCGAACCCGGACCTTCTTGCTGTGAGGCGACAGCGCTAACCACTACACCACCGTGCCGCCCGTGGATCATCATGATCTATATATTTGATTTGGCATAGGTTTTTACACCAGATGCCCTTCCTGATGCAACCCTCTCCAATCTGTCCAGGCTTGGGACCAGCACTAAGTATGCATTGGCTTGTGCAAACCCCAGTGGCTGGGTATTTTTACCTAACCTGCATGTCTTTGGCTGGCAGGGGAAACAAACTGGAGCAGCCGGAGGAAACCCATGCAGACACGGGGAGAACATGCAAACTCCACACAGAAAGGCCCCCGTCAGCCGTGAGGTTTGAACCCAGAACCTTCTTGCTGTTAGGCAACAGCACTGCTAACCACTGCACCACCATGCCACCCCAATTAATTAACATGTTAACATAATTAACATTATTAACTTCCATCACATCACTTTTGAACTTCCAAAAAAATTTTTTTTTCCTCTACTTCATTTTCTTGGTAGTATTTTGGTTCATCGCACAGACAGCATGATTACAGGCTTGAGTTATTCATACAGTTTAATCTTCAGCTGATAAATTTCAATTTTTTTAACCCAAATCTATGTACGTATGTAACCCATGCATATACACCGCGACTTCATCCTTCTCTCTGGTATACAAGCAATGAGCAAGATTGTAATCAACATAGACGATAGAGAATGTTCTGACTATAACCTGTGCTGGTAAATAAAGGGAAAAGACAAAGTTTCTACTGATGAAAGAATAAAAGAATTGTAATAGAATGGTTCAATGATTCCTCTTTTCAGTTCACGAAATACCAAAAAAGGCAGAAAATAGATTACATTTAACAAGGATTTGAATAAACAGGAAAAGTGTGATATTTTACTGAGACTAAAATAAATATGGTGGTGTAGTGGTTAGCACTGTCGCCTCACAGCTAGAAGGTTCTGGGTTCCAATGACATGCAGGTTAGGCGAATTGGTGACTCCAAATTGACCGTACATGTAAATGTGAGTGTGAATGGTTGTTTGTGTCTATGTGTCAGCCCTGCGATGATCTCGCAACTTGTCCAGGGTGTACCACGCTTCTCACCCATAGTCAGCTAGGATAGGTTCCAGCTTGCCCGTGACCCTGCACAGGATAAGCGGTTACGGATAATGGATGGATGGATGGGTAAAATAAATATCTCATCTCATTATCTCTAGCCGAGGGCGGCACGGTGGTGTAGTGGTTAGCGCTGTTGCCTCACAGCAAGAAGGTCCGGGTTCGAGCCCCGTGGCCGGCGAGGGCCTTTCTGTGCGGAGTTTGCATGTTCTCCCCGTGTCCGTGTGGGTTTCCTCCGGGTGCTCTGGTTTCCCCCACAGTCCAAAGACATGCAGGTTAGGTTAACTGGTGACTCTAAATTGACCGTAGGTGTGAGTGTGAATGGTTGTCTGTGTCTATGTGTCAGCCCTGTGATGACCTGGCGACTTGTCCAGGGTGTACCCCGCCTTTCACCCGTAGTCAGGTGGGATAGGCTCCAGCTTGCCTGCGACCCTGTAGAACAGGATAAAGCGGCTAGAGATAATGAGATGAGAGATGAGATTATCTGTAGCCGCTTTATCCTGTCCTACAGGGTCGCAGGCAAGCTGGAGCCTATCCCAGCTGACTATGGACGAAAGGCGGGGTACACCCTGGACAAGTCACCAGGTCATCACAGGGCTGACACATAGACACAGACAACCATTCACACTCACATTCACACCTACGGTCAATTTAGAGTCACCAGTTAACCTAACCTGCATGTCTTTGGACTGTGGGGGAAACCGGAGCACCCGGAGGAAACCCACGCGGACACGGGGAGAACATGCAAACTATTCTTTAAGTTCGTTTCTTAAGACACGTATTTTTTAGTATGTTACCTCGTTTGTTGACAGTTTCGGCGAACACTTCCGCCTTCTTCAAAACAGTCACCTGTTTTTTTAGGGTGACTGTTTTGAAGAAGGCGGAAGTGTTCGCCGAAACTGTCAACAAACGAGGTAACATACTAAAAAATACGTGTCTTAAGAAATGAACTTAAAGAATAGTTATAATAATCAGACATAATGAATTTTCACTATATATACATAGAACATGCAAACGCCGCACAGAAAGGCCCTCAATGGCCACAGGGCTTGAACCCGGACCTTCTTGCTGTGAGGCGACAGTGCTAACCACTACACCACCGTGCCACCCTAAAATAAATATATGAATGTAAAACATATAGTTCTTTTACATGTTTGGTTTTGGTGAAAAGTTTATGCTATCAAAATAAAATGATCATTGATAAAAAAAAAAAAAGCCTATCTAAAAGGAGAAAAATAGTAAAAAAATATGAGTAATGATCTGGTTTTTTTTTTTAATTCATTCTGCAGTAGGGCGGCACGGTGGTGTAGTGGTTAGCGCTGTCGCCTCACAGCAAGAAGGTCCTGGGTTTGAGCCCCGGGGCCGGCAAGGGCCTTTCTGTGCGGAGTTTGCATGTTCTCCCCGTGTCCGCGTGGGTTTCCTCCGGGTGCTCCGGTTTCCCCCACAGTCCAAAGACATGCAGGTTAGGTTAACTGGTGACTCTAAATTGACCGTAGGTGTGAGTGTGAGTGTGAATGGTTGTCTGTGTCTATGTGTCAGCCCTGTGATGACCTGGCGACTTGTCCAGGGTGTACCCCGCCTTTCGCCCGTAGTCAGCTGGGATAGGCTCCAGCTTGCCTGCGACCCTGTAGAAGGATAAAGCGGCTAGAGATAATGAGATGAGATGAGATTCTGCAGTAGCTTGTAAATTCTACTCTAGTGTATGAGAATACTAAATGCACATTAATAATGAAACATTAGCACATGCGAAGCAGAGAATCAAATAATGGTCCTTATTAAAAGTGTAAAGCACTGCAGTTACGTGGTGCTGGTAGCAGAGGGGTGTGTTGATGCATGTATGTTAACTAAGATGATGCCAGCAGTGTGGGTGGATTTGGACTGTGGTAAAGATCTGAAGCTGCATCTACTGAGATCCCAAGTTTTCTGTTTCACAGCCTCGTGATGTAATTGGCATTTTTGTCACAAGTTTGCTGCAAGACCTTCAGTCTGTTTCTCACCAGTGTTCGAGATTTACATAATTTAAAATGTAAGCTGAAATTCCATGATACTGTGAAGGAGATTTGCAGTCACATGAAATATATAATTCATGTTTGCCATTATATGGATTGGTGTCGTGAGTTATCATTTTTACAACACTGCTTTTCTCATTTTATTATTTTCTCATACCTAAAATTTCAGTTACATCGAAACAATGAGATTAATGTTTTCTGTTTCAGTACCCCAAAGTGTGGAGGAATCATTAAAAAAAGTGTATTATATATTATATAAGGCTCTGGTAAATGTGTGCATTCTGCAGTGCAGGTCTTTGCCTGTGCCTCTGGGAATTTTTACTGAGATCCCCCCCATTTTGCCTTTAATATTGGAGGCTGATGAAGTTCGTTTACTTGCTTTTGAATGCGATATTTTTTTTCTTAAAATAATATTTCTCAGGTTATTGCTTTTACACAAGGCAAATCTTCTTCCAGTCCAAACACGTCTAATCTGATGTAAAATTATTTGCACAGCCATGTTACAGAATCCAGTTAATGACTCGGACTCGGTTACACAGTGAGATGATTTAGTCGTCCTGTGGAACGCAGTAGAGCTGCTGATGTTAATAGATTCCTGCTCATAATCATTTGTTGTCACCGCCTGCACATGGCTGAAAAAGACACCATGGTACAATGGAGAAACGCTATTAAAGACCATTCAGTCTGATGTACAAGCACATCTCATCAGGAAAATATAACTGCTTACAGAAGCAAAGTTAGGGGTGGCACGATGGTGTAGGTGTTAATGCTGTCACCTCACAGCAAGAAGGTTCTGAGTTTGAGCCTCACGCCCGACGAGCAGAGGTGGACAGTAGCGAAGTACATTTACTTGAGTACTGTACTTAAGTATACTTTTTGAGTATCTGTACTTTACTTGAGTATTTTTTTGGGGGAAACTTATGACTTCACTACATTTGAAAGACAAATATCGTACTTTTCACTCCACTACATTTCTATCAAGGTCCTCGTTACTCGTTACTTTGAAGCAGCTTTGAAAGTGGATGCTTTTTTCTTTTCTTTTCTAAAACGTGATTGGTTTTTTCCCAGGTGACACTGAGACAGTCTGTCAGTAATCACTAGGGTCACATCCATAGACTGTATAACATCAAGTTCAGTGATTTCTCAGCCGCATTATTTGAACACGATCAGTTGATGGCAGAATGGAAGGAGGCAGTTCTTCTGGGGAATGCACGCACTTATGGCCCATGAACCCTTGTTTCAGTTTTCTGAAAGGATGAAAGATTTGTTTCGTTTTAAATGTTTGCGTTGTTTGCTGAAAACGAACCACATCACAGCCTACAAAAACTTGTCGCCCGACCTGCGGAAGCATATTGAGGGATGGAAACGTTTTATTCCAAGAGAAAGCTTGCAACGAAGTTGTCTGTGCTTTTAGAGCTAGCGATAACGTTACAATAGCTATGCGGTCTGGTTAGTCAAATGACTTTCTATGGATTTGCCCGCCAAGTTGCCATCGCCTTGTCCACGGCTAATGTTTACACATAGCTAGTTAACTTGGACACTGTTAATTAGCATGTAAAAATGGAGTTATGCTGACATGAATAACGTTAACTTATCTGAAGTCCTTTCAGAAATATGTTTTAGCATAACCTTGCTAAATAAACAGAATGTAGAAATCTTTCTTTTCTAGTAGCGTTAGCTACCCAGTATGATTTCGAGTTTGAAGAGTTTGCTAGCATGTCAGGTGGAGTTTCACTGACTAGCTAGCTTAACGTTAAACCACCATGATGGCACAGCATGCGCTCATTTTGTGAATTCACATTTCTGTCTTTGGAAACGGCATTAGGTTTTGTAAGCGTTGTGGCAATAATACAACGATGCATTGAAAGAAAATGTACTTTTAATACTTAAGTATTTTTAAAAGAAGTACTTCAGTACTTTAGCTTAGGTAAAAATTTGACTGGACAACTTTCACTTGTATCGGAGTAACATTTGACCAGTGGGATCTGTACTTTGACTTAAGTCATGAAGTTGGGTACTTTGTCCACCTTCGCCGACAAGGGCTTTTCTTTGTGAAGTTTGCATGTTCTCCCTGTGGGTATGCTCTGGTTTCCCCCCCCACAGTCCAAAAACATGTAGTTAGGTGAACTGGCTACTCTAAATTGCCTATAGGTATGAATATCTGAGCTGTGGTCAGACATGAGTAGTATGTCGGCTGTCAGCAATGCCTTTGACTCAGCCATGTTGAGCTGCATCCTTTTTTAATCCAGCTGCAAGAAAGGATGATTAGTCAAGTTTATTTTTATAGCGCTTTTAACAATAGACATTGTCACAAAGCATCTCATCTCATCTCATTATCTCTAGCCGCTTTATCCTGTTCTACAGGGTCGCAGGCAAGCTGGAGCCTATCCCAGCTGACTACGGGCGAAAGGCGGGGTACACCCTGGACAAGTCGCCAGGTCATCACAGGGCTGACACATAGACACAGACAACCATTCACACTCACATTCACACCTACGGTCAATTTAGAGTCACCAGTTAACCTAACCTGCATGTCTTTGGACTGTGGGGGAAACCGGAGCACCCGGAGGAAACCCACGCGGACACGGGGAGAACATGCAAACTCCGCACAGAAAGGCCCTCGCCGGCCACGGGGCTCGAACCCGGACCTTCTTGCTGTGAGGTGACAGCGCTAACCACTACACCACCGTGCCGCCCCTGTCACAAAGCAGCTTTACAAAAAATTAAAGACTTTAAACATGAGCTAATTTTATTCACTGCTACAAACTTCACAAAATGTTTGTGGCTGGTTTGCAGCAAACAAATTAGTCTGCCAAAAACGTTTGACAATGTTGGCCATTAGTGACAAACTTCCAGGCAAAGTTTGTTCACCGGTGGTTTGACACCAGTTGGCCAGTAATGATGACCTTCTGGTAACAAGTTTACCTCTAATGGCAAATTTGTCAACCATTTTGTCAACCATTTACTACAGTCTCTGTGTTCAAGTCTAGGCTGAAAACATATCTGTTTAGTCAAGTCTTTTGTTAATAGTGTTTATGAGGTAAAGGTGTAGATCTGGAGGGTCCTCAGACAGAGTGTTTAAACTGGTAAACTGGGATGTATGGATGCTGTCGGTCCCCCACTCACTCGCTCACTTGAGTTTGTTGACGGTGTAGTGGCTGCTGCTTTATGTCCCGGGGCTCCCTCATGCCTGTGTTACCTTCTGGCTCTCCCCTTTTAGTTATGCTGCCATAGTTAGTTTTGCCGGAGTCCCTGCTTGTACTCAGCGCAAAATATATACTATACCTACTTATTCAGGTGACATTGGGTATACCTAACAACCTGTGTTTTCTCTCTCTCTTTCTCTTCCACCCCTACACTCTGTCTGTCCCTCTGAGTTACCGGTACATGTCAATCCTGGGATCGAGATGCTGACCTCTTCTGCTCCTCGGACCTGCCTGATCCATCCTGATGCCCTATGTCTGGTTGGAGTCTCATCACATCGCTCCTGTAGAGGACGGCCCCATATGGATAGTTGAAAATCATGCTTGGAAGACGCTCTGGACACTTACAGTAATGCTTTTATGGCTGAGGACTACAGTTGACTTGCTAACTTTAGGACTGCAGTTGTCATGAACACTTTTGCACTCAAGTTTCCATCAATGAAGAGTTATAACATCAACAAAACCGACTTCATGTTAAAACTGTTAAAAATGTTGTCATCACATTGTCTGTTATCATCCAAACGAGGATGGGTTCCCTTTTGAGTCTGGTTCCTCTCGAGGTTTCTTCCTCATGTCGTCTGAGGGAGTTTTTCCTTGCCACCGTCGCCACAGGCTTGCTCATTGGGGATAGATTAGGGATAAAATTAACTCATGTTTAAAGTCATTCAAATTCTGTAAAGCTGCTTTGCGAAAATGTCTATTGTTAAAAGCGCTATACAAATAAACTTGACTTTTTTTTGGACTTCTTTGCTCTTTGGATAACTTTTGTAGACACTAAACGAGGCGGTGTTATTCTTATAGTATATTGTTAGCTATAATGAAAGCAATAAGGAATATGTAGGGAGCAGAATGAGGAATTGAAGTCTTTACTCACTGATTGGGTTAAAGTGATCAGTCAGGGAAGGTCACAGCACACCTGATTCAACATTGACTAATTTACAAGGGCGTCATGGGCTGGAGATGGGATGCTAAAGGAGGTAAACACACCGTCTCGCTGTGGCTCTTCCTGACCTGAATCTGAACCTAAGTACATTTTCCACAGGACCATCTTCAGCCCCATTACCCTCCCCACCTGCTCTGCTCTCCCTCCTTCCCTCAGCAAAGTCGAAATGATGCCTGACAAATAAGCTGTAGCTGCTGGGAATAATTCATAAACCATAAATTGGTGAGAATGCTTCCCCATAGTGGTGGTCATTTCATGCAAGTTGTTCCCTCACCTCCTCCTGAGCAGAAAATGAAAAAGCAGCTTCAACCTGCAGGTCCTACATTGTGAGTGTGTGCCCACAGTATCCAGCTCTCTGAAGGCACAGCGCCGTTCTTGTTTAGCCATGCATGGAGTATAAGTGATGCTCATTTTCATACTGGATCAGTGATCTCCTGCAGGATGAAGACCCAGTATGAGGTCCTGTGAGATGACCGGAGAAGTGTTTCAGTGCAGAATGAGGGACAAAAGAATTTTGTACTTTGAATAACATACTAATTTATATTCAGCATGTCTGTCTGTCTGTCTGTCTGTCTGTCTATCCAGTCAAGGGACACTTTATTAGGAACATCTGTACACCTAGTCATTCATGCAATTATTTAATCAGCCAAACATACGGCAGGAGAGCGATGCATAAATTTATAAACTCATGCAGATACCAGCAGCTTCAGGGAGCTTTCACATCAACCATCAGAATGAGGAAAAATGTGAGCTCAGTGATTTTGACCATGGCATGATTACTGGTGCCTGATGATCTGATTTGAGTATTTTTTATTTTTTTAAATAACTGCTGATCTTGAGAATTTAACACACAACAGTCTCTAGAGTTTACACAGAATGCACAGAATGATCTCATTCTCATCTCATTATCTGTAGCCGCTTTATCCTGTTCTACAGGGTCGCAGGCAAGCTGGAGCCTATCCCAGCTGACTATGGGCGAAAGGTGGGGTACACCCTGGACAAGTCGCCAGGTCATCACAGGGCTGATACATAGACACAGACAACCATTCACACTCACATTCACACCTACGGTCAATTTAGAGCCACCAGTTAACCTAACCTGCATGTCTTTGGACTGTGGGGGAAACCGGAGCACCCGGAGGAAACCCACACGGACACGGGGAGAACATGCAAACTCCGCACAGAAAGGCCCTCGCCGGCCACGGAGCTCGAACCCGGACCTTCTTGCTGTGAGGCGACAGCGCTAACCATTACACCACCGTGCCGCCTGCACAGAATGATGCAAAAAAAATAAAATAAAATAAATAAATAAATAAAATAAAAAAATCCTGGTTGCTCTCTCAATGTTTTTTTTTTCTCCATGCACCATTCTGTAAAAATACACCATTTAAATACAGTACCAGTCAAAAGTTTGGACACCCCCACACATTCATAGGTTTTTCTGTATTTTGACTATTTTCTACATTTTAGAACAATATTGAGGACATCAAAACTATGAAATAACATATGGAACATATATGGAGTGATGTGGTAAACAAAAAAAAAGGGTTACAAAAAACACTTCAAAGTAGCCAGTGTTTACCTTAACCTCCTAAGGCCCAAGCTGTTTTTCTACATGCATTTTTTATTTCTCTTTGCTATTTGGGCTTATTAGAACCTGATTAGAATAAAAACTACGCATCATCTTTTGATAAGATGTACTTTTAGAGAAAAAGTATGTCCACATATGTGGATTCTTGTTCCGAATTTCCATAAAGTGCTGTACACGCATGTGACCGCTAAGCCCTAGGAGGTTAATGACACCACAGGCTTGCTCATGAGGGATAAATAAATTTATTCGGGATAAAATTAGCTCACATGTTTAATGTCTTTAATATTCTTTAAAGCTGCTTTTCGACAATGTCTGCTGTTAAAAGCACTGTACAAATAAACTGAGTTGATTTGGCTTTACACACTATATATCTTAACCAGCTTCATGAGGTGGTCACCTGGAACGCTTTTCAGTTAACAGATGTGCCTCGTCAAAAGTTAATTAGTGCAATTTCTTGCCTTCTTAATATATCTGAGATCAAACAGTAAATAATTAAAATACAGTAAATAGCCCTTTTCCACAACTGTAGTAATCCATATTTTGTCAAGAGTCGCTCAACTAAGTAAAGAGAAATGACATCCGTCATTGCTTTAAGACATGAAGTGACTTTTTATTAAATAAAAATAAAGAAAAAACATTGAAATAGAGGGTGTGTCCAAATAGGCGATTACAGGAAATTTGGATTATTTCTCGATAATCACCTTGAGTGACTCGGCAAAATGGCGGCCAATCACTTTGTCACCGTAAGTGAGGAAGAATTAGAAATTATGAAAGAAAATGCCGTTCCTGAAAGCACTAAAGATGCTACGAAGTTTGGTCTAAAACTATTCAAAAGTAAAGTGGAATTGTGATTTATTTTTTCGATTTCAAAACAAAGTATTTTATGTGACTCGGCATAGATAAGTGACACAAGTCTGTGCTGCAGTGTTATTATGTTTGCATACTGCTTTTGAAGTTTGAAATCAATTATTTTTTAAATAGAATTTAAAAAAATCACTGGCGTATTTCTACTAAAACGAGTATCTGCCTCAGGCTCAGTGAATAATAACCAAGATGAAGTCAAACAAAGTCATACATATATATATATATATATATATATATATATATATATATATATATATATATATATATATTAGTGCTGTCAAAAATGTCGCGTTATTATCGCGTTGACTCAATTTTAACGGCGATAATTTTTTTATCGCGAGATTAATGCTCTGTGACATGATGTAGGTTTTTCATAAGCTTTTGAAAGTGTCAGGAACTTGGAACAGAGACTTTGCTTAGAAAAACGATAGCAGCTATGGTAGACTGTAATGCCACGCCCTGCACAGCCAGAGTCCTCTGCCCTCCCCCCAAAGAACCAGCGCGGGCATGGCGCGCTAGCCCCGCGCCTTGGGACGAAGAGCCACGGTGCTCGGCTTAGGTTTCGTTTTCCCATCGGCGGCTCCAGCCCGACTTTGCAGTGGCTGTGACAAGACGTGTTATGCTCTGCAATAAAAAAAAAAAAAAAAACATTGGTACAAAGCAAGCCCATTCACATTTTTATGCTGATAAGAGAATTAAAATGGTTTTTCATGTGACAAAAATGTGCGATTAAATTGCGATTAATCACGAGTTAACTATGACAGTCGCGACATTAATCGCGATTAAATATTTTAATCGCTTGACAGCACTAATATATATATATATATATATATATATACATTCATTAGCCATAACCGCTTATCCTGTGCAGGGTTGTGGGTGAGCTGGAGCCTATCCTATCCCAGCTGACTATGGGCGAGAGGTGGGGTACACCCTGGACAAGTTGCCAGATCATCACAGGGCTGACACACAAAGACAAACAACCATTCACACTCACATTCACACCTACCGTCAATTTAGAGCCACCAATTAGCCTAACCTGCATGTCTTTGGGGTAAACCCACACGGACATGGGGAGAACATGCAAACTCTGCAGAGAAAGATCCCCATTGGCCACTGGGCTCGAACCCAGAACCTTCTTGCTGTGAGGCGACAGTGCTAACCACTACACCACCGTGCTGCCTCTCTCTCTCTCTTTATATATATCTAATTATATATATATATAATATTTTATTTATATATATATATATATATATATATATAAAATTAGATTTGGTATGGTGTTAATATGAAGAGTAAGACGCAAATAGCTTTAAGTCTTAATTAATATTTTATTTATTTGTTCGATTTTTCAAAACTATTTTTTCATAATAAATCTTCACTTTGAGGTCGTTAAAGAATTGTCACAATAAAAACAAAAGAATGTGTCATAGAAAAATTGTACACAAATAAAAAAACAAACAAACAAAAAAATCCAACATTTATTCTGAAATTGTTTGTTTTGTGCCTCTTGTGCTTTCAGCGTAGTACAATATAGCAAAGAGGAGTGTTCACAAGCAATACATTTTTAGTTCTTGTTGAGATTTGTGTCTTCTGGCAGAAACACTTCAATACATATATTTTGGGATCCAGTTCAATGTTTTGTTTTGAGGTTTTTTCCTTGTTTTTTTTTTTCATCATGATGTCAATCCATGTCAGAAGAGCAAAATGATATTGCTTCAACAATTCTAATCATTTTACTTTGTGACGGTTTGCTTTCCCCCCCAAACCCAATCTTGTTTTTGTGTCTTTTGTATGTTCACACACAAAAAGTAGTTGCGAAAATAAAAAGTAATGGGAGAAATAAAATACTGGCATTGAAGGTGCGCATAAAGGATAAAAAATAAAATACAGGAGCCCAAATGTTCATAGCTAATGGCAGAAACGGTTCTATCTCTATAGCAACACATTAACATTTAGGTTTTTTTTTCTTCTGTTTTTAATTATTTTCCCAGTTGCTTTTACTAGAAAATGTTTGAAGAGCAGGTATACTGTAGTTGGCATCATCTATATAACAGGCTATAAAACACCACTTCAGCCACAGTCCAGAGAGCACACATAGATAGTCTTTGCACCGTATATAAACATATGTAATAAGATACTTCACGTGCATGGAGTATTTCTCAAACTATCGCCAAATGACCCCGCCATTCTTTACCTTAATCATCAGCATCACCACCTCATTGCTGCTGTCATTATCATGACATACAACATACAAACGGAAAAGAAACAACGACCGATTTTACACTTTGCTTCATAATAAGGCCTCCACAGTCCTCTTTGACCCAAGGTATTCATCCTTGATATTGAGTTTTGCTTGGATCCTTTTCTTTATCTCCAGTTTGGTTCTGTCTCCAGATGGCCAACACCGCCATTAGAAAAGAGGGGGGGCGAATACTTTGGCTGATTGAACGATCATACAGTAGGTAGCTTCTCAGTGTAATAAGTCACTTTGTTCCTCTCATTTCGTGAATGTCTTTTTCATTTTTCCAGATGTTTATGGATTTTCTGCATGTAGAGGGCATGTCCCAGTAACACATACACAGGCAACATAATATGAAACACAGTAAGACCTCAGTTTTGACCAGTGGCCATGTCTTTAAGAGATTCACCCTAACATACAGGGTTGTACTGGCTTGTACCTGTCCAGAGGATCGATCTCCATTTTCAAGCTTCCTTTCATTCTCGCTTAATTCCTTTTGTACACACGCATAGCTCTGTATAGTTCTTGTGTGCTTGGGTATAAAGTATATGTTCTTATTGTTAGTAACAGTATATCTGCGTCTCAGTTAAAACTAAGACTGTGCTTTTTTTCCTCTTAATTACTATACACAGGGTTTGCGTCTCCTCCCTTTTGCCTGTATGCTTCTGAACACAGGAACTGGGAGGGGAAAAAAAAGTCTGTGGGATCAGACGTAGTACTCTTTGTCTTTGTTCTTTTTGTTCTTGCTGGAGATTTTGGCCACGCCGATGGGTTTTTCTTTCACAGCAGCTCCGTTGGGCTGCGTGGCTGAGTTACTGATGTAGTTACGGCTCTCGTCCACGTGGTACGAGCCCTCGTCACGGTTGCGGTATTTGTACATGGCGTAAAGGAGGATGAGGATGCAGAGGGCGGCGGCTGCTACGATGCCCACCACCATGCCCGTGGTGCTGCTGGATTCACGGATCACCTCCGGGCTCGGGTAACCATTCACTTCCTGCAGGGGAGGGTGTGCTGTATCGAGGGCAGAGACAGAAAGAGCGAGTTCATTATAAACATCAATTATAAAGATCAAGCTGATGCTGCTTCCCAGCAGCAGCCTTTTATCATTGATTAGCTAAGTGCTAATGAGTCATCAGCTCAAATATTTACTCGATGCATATACAGTGCACAGAGGAGTACTGTTAATAATAAGGCCTTGATTATAAGCAAGAGATCTTTATTAGGAAAATATAAAGTAAAGCATGGGCGTTGCCACCATTGAATGCGGAGGGGACGTGTCCCCTTCACATTTCATAATTCTTCGTTTGGACCCCCCCCACACATTTAACATAAAATATTAGTTCACCCAGAGCGGTTTCTATTGCTTCGTGAAAGAATCCATTCCACTTGATCGATAAGAGAATACACATACCACTGAAAATCCACTCTGGGTTTTCCGAGCGTTACCTACAACAACTTACCGCACGCAAGTGAAGTGAATCTCAGTGCAAGCAGAGAAATTTTGGTGCAGCTGCTGGAAAGTGGAGGAGGGAACGTCAGCCCCATTGCCACCTCACAATGTCTAGCTTTTGCTAAAACCTTATTCTTTTGTGATATGCTCTCAAAATTAACCCTAGGCCACGTTAAATTAATGTTCAACTAAACAATGAAATAAGCTGAGCCTAATGGGGTATTCTTGGTTGATGATGAATTGTTTGCAATATTTGCTCCCTCCCCAGACACAGTGGACATAAGGACATTCTTTACAAAGAAGTGGAAAGTACAGGGTTTTTTTGTCCCAGTGGAAATGTTAGTGCAGTCAGCTGGCTAGTCAATGTTAGGAGATGTATCAGCTAGCTTAATGTTAGCTATCATTTAATTCAAACCCAGTAGGCCTGCCTTACTGTAATGCCAAGAATGAGGTCAAGTCTGCTCTGATGATATTTATTGATTCCCTGTTTTGTCTGGTCTTTGGCAGTTTTCTGGAAAGTAAGATGGGAAATCAGTGTATGGGGAAGGAATAGTAGAGAGGAAAGCGATGGAGAGAGATGGATGTTATTCCAGGTGGATTGTGAAGGAAAGGGGGATAAAAGTTATGAAGTGGTAGAAATTGTGGTGGCACCAATGTAAGAAGGAGTTATATCTATAAATCTATTTGTTATACTAATCTGTAAATGTTACTGTAGTACCACCATTGCATGTAGGTTGACAAAACTGCACTTGTTCATCGTGTGAAGTTCTCTTTTATGTGTTGTTGCTTGACAGTGTAATTTTGTTATGAAGACTGCATGATGCCATGTCATTTTTGTTATGAGCATCACTAAATCAGAAAAAAGTAAAACGCACCCACTAAAGTCACTGTTGGTGGTTAACAAAATTGCATCTGTTCATTGTGTGAAGTTGTTTTTTGTGTCACCGTTGTGTGATTTTATGTTATGAAGTTTGCATGATGCCATGTCATGCCTGTTCATTGTGTGAAATTATGAATATTCTTATTTTTAAACATTGAGTGTCACTATAGCTTGGCCCAGTGGCATGTTGTGTTATATCTAAAACTAAATAAAAAAGGAAACACAAAATAAAAAGTAAAATGCACCCATAAAGTCATTGTTGGTGGGGCGTCGTAGCTCAGGTGGCTAAGGCGCCATACCATAAATCCGGGGACCTGGGTTTGATTCTGACCCGAGGTCATTTCCTGATCCCTCCCTGTCTCTCTCTCCCAATCATTTCCTGTCCTGTCTCTACACTGTCCTATCCAATAAAGGTGAAAAAGCCCAAAAAAATATCTAAAAAAAAAGTCATTGTTGGTGATAAATTGTGTCACATTCATCTCATTATCTTAGGCAGAGCAGTGGGTTTAAAAACAGGCTGATGAATATATGGACTATTGTTGAGTCCCTAAAATAGTCATTGAATTAAGTGACTTTTGTTGGTGAAATTAGGTGTTTAACAACCTGTTAAAAATACACCAGAATGCAGGAAATGGCATCTAATTAATTAAAAATTTTCTGGGGGAGGACCCCCAGACCCCCCACCAGTGTGTCCCCCCCACATTAAAAATGCTTCTGATACCCCTGAAGTAAAGATAGAAAAGATAAAAAAAAATCAGTCCTTTAAGAAAATAGATTTGATGGTTTTGCTCAACTGCCCTTATCAAAAAGAAGTATACTTCAAGTTCATTTTATTAAGTATACTTACTGTAAGTTAAAGTATATTTCCTTAAGTATACTTTTGTGTACCAAGTATACTGATATCAATGTACTTACAATATATTTGTTAGTAAACTAATCTAATACTTCTTGGAACTAAATTGGCCCACTTTTAGTTTATAAAAAGTATACTTTAACCCTTTGGTGACTGACCCCTTGAAAATGGTTCCTCCAGGAACGATGACGTTTCAGTTGTCAAGACAACGGAAAAACTAAAATACAAAAACAGAAAGATACGTCACAATGCTCTTGTGCACAAAACAAAATGCTCTTGTATTTGTATTTTAGTTTTTCCATTGTCTTGACAACTGAAACGTCATGGTTCCTGGAGGAACCATTTTCAAGGGGTCAGTCACCAAAGGGTTAACCTCCTAGGGCTTAGCAGTCACATGCGTGGACAGCACTTTTTAGAAATTCGGAACAAAACTCCACATATGTGGACATCCTTTTTCTCTAAAAGTACATCTTATCAAAAGATGATGCTTAGTTTTTATTCTAATCAGGTTCTAATAAGCCCAAATAGCAAAGAGAAATAAAAAAATGCATGTAAAAAAACAGCTTGGGCCTTAGAGACGTAAACTTTGAGTATACAACTAGTATTTTTTATTTTCTACTGCAAGTATACCACAAGTAAACTTATATACTAATAGTTTACTAGTTCTATACTTGCAGTCCACTCGTTAGTTCACAAAAGCATACTTCATAGTATTCTGGAAATATGAGTTTACTTACTTGTTTTATACTTCTGGTCCACTTTTTAGTTTACTTTGTAGTATACTGGAAATATACTATTGGTTTACTCGTTACACATTTCTAGTCCACTTTTTAGTTTATAAAGTATACTTTATACCATATTGGAAATATACTATTATTAGTTTCTGGTTATATACATCTAGTCCACTTTTTAGTTTTGAAGTATACTGCAATTACCCTTCTAGGTATACTATTAGTTTTCTAGCCCTGACCCACACTACCAGTAGAGAACTTAAGTGTTTTGTACCTTAAGTTACAATGAAGTTCTAAAGGTAAGAATGTAGGTTTAAAAGATGGGATTTAAAACATGCTGCCGTGTATCACAGAGAAGTCAATATGTGTGAAAAAGAAGTATTTTATAGGCTACTATCAAAGGGATAAGCACAACTACAGGGCGAGTACACTTAAACATAAGGCACAAATATTTTAATACTTTATTACACTTTTGTTAAGTATATCTTGATCAAAAGTTTAAGTATAAGCTTAATATACTTCGACTTTTCGATATACTTTTCAGTATAAGCCAAGTATGCTTATGTATACAGTAACTTTATGAAGTACATCTCTGATAAGTAAATAAAAAGTAAACTGAAAGCATACTCTCTTATTTTTAGTTTCAAAGAAGTATACTAGAAGCACACTTGAATAAACTTCTTTTCTGTAAGGGTGGATTGAATGATATCTTGTGAACTGCTTTGTAGTACATAAAAAAAAATCCTTGGTAACGTTGATCCGTGCGTCTTCAAGGTGTTGGCCTTTCGCCTGTATTCACTTTACAGCACTAATGCAATCTCCTCATCATATTGACTCTCGCAGGCCATAAAGTGCACCTCGTTATTGGCTCATGCACTAACACACAGTGATTAAATTGGATGTGCCAGACATTAAAAAAAAAATCTCTGGCATCCACTGAGCGAGCTTCATTTACTCGCTGTTTATTTCCAAGCAGAGAGATAGTGATCCATTTTTGTGATTTATGTCATGATTTGCTTGAAGTCACAAAGAGAAGGGGGAGTAATTCAGCATCTGCATGGCTGCAGGCAGGACATAAAACCCGTAGTGAAATGACACCTGAAACAAACAAGTCCCCTTACTGTTAGTAAGTCAACTGCAGCCTGCAGGTGTGGAAAAATACGATGATAAATGTGTGGGAAGAACAAATCAGGTTTTTGGCCCGTGCATTTAAATAACAGCGTGATCACATCACAATGCAGGAAAACAACAGAAATGTAATTCCTGCTAACATTATTATTCAGCTTTATCTCTGTTCCAGCTACAACCGCCTCGTTCGTATTAGATTATTCACTAGACTACCTTGCATGTCTGAAATCTTCAAATTCTTGCCTTAGGAGGGAATTTTCATTATTTCTCTGACATGCTTACTGTAAACAGAACAAATGCATGGGTCGCTTGCAGCTTGCATCGAGCTGCTAAAGAAATCCCATTTCTTTTAACCTTTATTCTTTGAATTCGTCGTCATGGGCAGTTCACAGCGTTAGCAAGTAGCTACGTTGCTGAGATTCGGAAAAGGTGTTCAGCCCGTACTCAGTGGCCTTTTCCAAGTCTCTGTTCTACATATCACACATTAACCACCATATTCAAAACACAAACACACAGCAGATGAAATCATGACAGAACTCAGGTTGATTTTAAAAAGAAATCAACGTTTGATTAAAAATGTGAAGCAGCCAATGGATGAATTTGAAATAAAAAAAAAAGAATATCAAACAAAACAGATTTATGATTTACACTCTAAAATAACAGGTTCCTCATGGGCTATTTGGATAGTTAGTGATTCTTAGATCCTTAAAGTCTTTCTGCTTGAATCCCTGTATTGAAGGCTCTACATAAAACCTTTCCATTTAAGAGTGTACAACCTCGTCATTTTGTATATATACGTACATATATCATGTATATAATGTGGGAAGTAGTAAGGTGTCTCCTTCCCTCTACTAGCCTGGGGTGGTACCTGGAGCCAGCACGAGCAACCCCTCACTCCTCTTGATCAGGGTTATGACCAAAGACCGGACTCAGCAAACTGTGTGGAGGAGACCACCACCTGGTGGTTCAATGGGCAGGATGGCGAACCCAGCAAAGCTTTTGTGGAGCGTGATGAGGGCACAGTGCAACACGTAGAACACTGCTGGCCATCCACTGCATCCCGATCTAGCGCCAGTCGTCTTGATTCTGTCTTGCTCCTGGACCCAGTTAGGTCAGGACAAGAGACAGCAAGGCTGACAGCTGCGCAACTCTCCTTCATTCTCATCCAAGTCACACACAAGTCTCATCTCATTATCTCTAGCCGCTTTATCCTGTTCTACAGGGTCGCAGGCAAGCTGGAGCCTATCCCAGCTGACTACGGGCGAAAGGTGGGGTACACCCTGGACAAGTCGCCAGGTCATCACAGGGCTGACACATAGACACAGACAACCATTCACACTCACATTCACACCTACGGTCAATTTAGAGTCACCAGTTAACCTAACCTGCATGTCTTTGGACTGTGGGGGAAACCGGAGCACCCGGAGGAAGGAGGAAACCCACGCGGACACAGGGAGAACATGCAAACCCCGTACAGAAAGGCCCTCGCCAGCCACGGGGCTCGAACCCAGAACCTTCTTGCTGTGAGGCGACAGTGCTAACCACTACACCACCGTGCCGCCCACGCACAAATCATGACTTCAAATTTAAATAATTGAATTCAGGGTTGTCGTCGTCGTCACTTTGGTCATCATATACAGTAAATGTGTTACATAATAGAAATTGCTCTCGGTAATTCCTTTCGCTCATCTCATCTCATTATCTCTAGCCGCTTGATCCTGTTCTACAGGGTCGCAGGCAAGCTGGAGCCTATCCCAGCTGACTACGGGCGAAAAGCGGGGTACACCCTGGACAAGTCGCCAGGTCATCACAGGGCTGACACATAGACACAAACAACCATTCACACTCACATTCACACCTACGGTCAATTTAGAGTCACCAGTTAACCTAACCTGCATGTCTTTGGACTGTGGGGGAAACCGGAGCACCCGGAGGAAACCCACGCGGACACGGGGAGAACATGCAAACTCCACACAGAAAGGCCCTCGCCGGCCACGGGGCTCGAACCTGGACCTTCTTGCTGTGAGGCGACAGTGCTAACCACTACACCACCGTGCCGCCCACTCACAAGTCATGACTTCAAATTCAAATAATTGAATTCAGGGTCGTCGTCGTCGTCACTTTGGTCATCATATAATGTGTTACATAATAGAAATTGCTCTCGGTAATTCCTTTCGCTCATCTCATCTCATTATCTCTAGCCGCTTTATCCTGTTCTACAGGGTCGCAGGCAAGCTGGAGCCTATCCCAGCTGACTACGGGCGAAAAGCGGGGTACACCCTGGACAAGTCGCCAGGTCATCACAGGGCAATTCCTTTTGCTATAATAAATAATTTATTCTTGCATTAGTGTTGAATTAGTGTTCTGAATCTCGATATTCAATCATCATCAGCTGACTTCTCAAGTCCAAAAATGTGTCTTTTTTTTCTCCACATGACTTGCACTTGCATAGGTTAAGTAAGCAATTGAAATGATTATTATTATTATTTTGTAAAAAGCTTGTTTGTTCCTGGTCAGGGTGAAGACACTTTATTTTTCTGTTCAATGGTATTTACAGTTCTTGCTCCAGTGCTGATTTCCGGAAGTCGAACTCAATTAGTTAAATGCCAAATCATTTGCTTTCATACCAAGAAAGAGTTCAGAATAAACTGACTCATGATTAACCATCATTGACTTTTTTTTTTTGTAATGGTTGACTTTAAGGTTATTATGGAAAATGAGCTGCAGCAAAAGAAAGACACATGGACAGCAATAATAAAAAAAGAAAGATGACTAACCTAACCCACCTGAGGTTGGGTCACATGGGTCGATGTCTTCATCATCAGTGGGACATTCAGCTGACGCGACTAAAAGATCGTCCTGGAGAGGAGAGAGCGAGAAGAATGATTAAAAATTTTGAACGTAAAGCTTTTGCATGTATGATAGCCGTCTCAACTGAGCCTTGAGCCTGTGTGTGTTAGAGACACACACACACAGATTGTAGGTGCTATTTGAAGAGAACCAAAATGATGGTTAAGAGGGCGATGTGATGCTCTGTAGTCGCTGTCTAGATCCACAGGCCTAGCACTCTATCACTAACACACATGAACCTCAAAGGCAATAAAACATCAATTCAATAGTAAGCGTCATTATGTAAGGACTGTATCCCATGCATTCGTTTTTTTTTCTTCTGGCAAACACCATCATAATGTAGATTTCAATCCTGGTTTCATCAAACGTGTACAAAAGTAACCCTAATATTAAACTTTTCATGCAAACCTGAGACCCTGTTGAGATATCGGTAGCTGAAATCGAGCTACAAACCCAGAACAGAATTAACTTCTAGAAGCATGTGATAATAGAACACACATGACTTTACATGATCTTTTTATATGAAACGCAAACAAAGAACATCAATCCAATCCATCCTTGGAAACCAAAAGCAATTGGACCAAGGCCATATACACACATACCGGTAGGTACATATGAACGAACCAACAACAAACAGCAAAATCTTGCCTCTGTTCCGGTAATAGTCCCAAAAGGAAAGAAAGCCATTGCTGCAATCTTTCTGTCGCTGGAATCCCACTGCAGATGATGAGCAAAGAAATCAACTTCGATGATCGTCCGTGACTGTAAAGCTGTGTGTGTGTGGAGAATGTTGGTGCTACATTCTGCTCCGTTCTCCAGCAAGAATCTGACGATGTGAAGTGGTGGCATTCATTCAGCGCCAGCATTCACACCTCTCTGATTAGCCCTGTGTGGATTTGACGCCAGCTGGCGCATGCTTGTCTGTGTGAGTCGATGGAAAGACAGAGATGGATATAACATCGATCTGCCTCTATGTAGTCTCACACACACACACACGCACACTACCCACAGGCATCAGGGCAGTGCCCACTCCAGTCAGGACGTCTCATCGGCATCACAGACTTCCACCCCACACAAACAATGGTGGGAGAGAGAAAGAACGGGAGATGGAGGGAGTAGGAGTGCACCCTGCACAGTTATATCAGTGGAGTTGCCATAACCACACAGCAGCGTTTTTCCTCACAGCAATATCTTTTCAACTCCCAACTCTCAAACGTTCTGCAAGTAGGTCAGTGCGGGTAAATAATTTAGATCTCTGGTTCTGGGCAGATAGCAGATGGGAAAGAGAGACTATAGCTCCACTCAGGCAATTTAATGCACCTTAGCTTGCTTTACCGGCAGGATACATTATCACATACACTGATATTAGGCTTGGGTTACTAATGTTAAGTCGAATGAAATCTGAGAAATACTACTCATGAATTAACTGTTTATGAGACTGGACTTAAGATTGACACGAGTGTATAGTATACAAATCCTATGTGAGTGTGTCTTCTGAGTGAGTTTCTTTTCACCTCCTAAGGCCCAAGCTGTTTTTTTACATGCATTTTTTAATTCTCTTTGCTACTTGGGCTTATTAGAACCTGATTAGAATAAAAACTAAGCATCATCTTTTGATAAGATGTACTTTTAGAGAAAAAGTATGTCCACATATGTGGATTCTTGTTCCGAATTTCCATAAAGTGCTGTCCACGCATGTGACCGCTAAGCCCTAGGAGGTTAAAGGAGAACTGAAGTCATTTTTAAACTTGCTTTATTTCTTAATTAACGTGTTATTCAATTACGTTTTCGGTTTTAGTAACCTTATATCATGACTCGTATTGGCAACTAATTGCAGTTAAATATGATACTTATCGGCCTATTCGGTTTTTAGCCGTGTTGAATTTAGTTCGTTTGGTCCACGGCAGGCGTCGCTTATCCGCGCGATCTTCACGAGACTTGTGCGAGACTTTGAAATGTGAAGTGTCAGCCAGGTGTCAGTGCCGCTATTTTGAAAACTGTTTTCCAAACGAAATATTGCACAAAAACGAGTTTAAATGACGATTACTGCCTACTTTCTTCAAACTTTCCTGACTGCTATCAAAACAAACAAAACTTCCGGCTTGATTATGTCAGCATTCAAAAGAGGGCGCGCGCGTCTTTTGACAGCGTTGGCAGATGTTGGTCGCTTTGATTTCCGCTGTACGTTTTACTTCCGTCCTACGATGTCTCGCACAGGTCTCGACGAATCTCGTTTACGGCCATTGCTTTGACATATGGACTGATATATTACAGAGCATATTTCAAACACTCATAACTTGCTATAGCAGTGACAAAATAGCGATCAAAGATGCCTTTCTATATTTAATAAAATGAGAGAAATAGAATTTTGATCATAAAAAAAATTGCCTTCAGTTCTCCTTTAAGTCTGATTTCTCTCAAGGTTTCTTTTCTTCTTCACATCATGTCGGGGAGTGTTTCTTGTTCCCGTCACCTCTGGCTTGATCATCAGAGATCCAGATCTACATCTGGATTTCTGTAAAGCTGCTTTATTTGTTCAAAGCACTATACAAATAAAATTCGATTGTGTAGGAAAGCAGACCTGTCGTGTACAGTAAACCGCATAGTGCAATATGTTCAATTGGATTAATCCCTTTGTAACTTCGGTAATTATTCCGAGATGAAGTCTTAGACATACAGTAAGTAATGTCTGTGGAAACCTTTCAAGAGAACTAATCTCAAGTATTTATTATGCAGTAGACACTAGATAAATATAGCCATGTTTGAAAGGGTCCAATCCTGATATTTCAAAAGTGACTTCAAACGCTGTTAAGCCGTTGCTTTTAGAAGCTGATTAAGAAATCTTGTGGGTTTTGACACTATGCACTACTTCAGTAGTTCTTTGGGATATTCAGCACGTATCAGCACAAACTCGCATAGCACTGATACCCCTTTTCCACCAAATCAGTTGCAGGGCTGGTTCGGGGCCAGTGCTGGTGCTGGTTCACAACTCGATCAACTTGCGAGCCAGCTGAGAACCAGTTTGCTTTTCCATAGCTCGGGGTGCTAAGGGAAGCCACGTCATTACGTCGCTGTATACGTCAGTTATGCCGCTGCGTTTGCATAAACCTTGGCGTGAATATCAAAGCAACAACAACACGGAGAAGAAGAAGAAGAAGAAGAAACAACAGCAATAATAATGGATGACTTCGCGTTTGTACAGCTGCTGCTTCTCGGCGCTTAAAAATGGCGACCTTTCGCGGTCTTGCGATTGTTGTTGGTCTTAACAACTCCGCCCCCCCCGCTGACGTAAGCGGTTCTTTCCTCTGGCCCAGCAGAGAGTTGGTGCTAGCCTGGAACCGGTTTTTTCTGGCCCCAGAGCCAGTTCTTTGTCAGTGGAAACAGAAAACCCGGTTCCAAACTAAGCACTGGCCCTGAACCAGCCCTGGAACTGCTTTGGTGGAAAAGGGGCAGTTAGCTATAAGCCATGAACGACAAGATTGAGTGGAATAACTGTTTTATTCTATCCATGTTCACTGAATTTTGAGAAGCGGAGCATTTTTATTTTTTGCAAATTTGATAAATAAAAACTTCATACAAAACGTCCGACAAAATAATTTCCGCTTAGAATGTAAACAAACTGGCGAAATGACAGCAGCAACTTGTGAAAAATGCTATTATAATAATTCTTGAAAAAAAAAAGATACATTCTTACTGTCAAATATTTTTATTCCGTATTTTGTTGCTTTTCTGGGGTTTTGTTTTCGAGCAGAGTTTTTATTTCATCCTCGGTTGGTTCGGCAACACGCTCCGCCATTTTGTTTTTTTCTACTCATGGTATATGAGCTGATATCCTAGTAGTAGAGTAGCCAGTCAGAGCGCGCGATTGCTCATATCCAGTGAATGCGGATAGAATAAAAACTGATATTTTTTTTGGAAATATGTGCAAAATTAACCACACAGAAAAGCTCCACAGCGGAAGCAGGAAACAGCACAGACTTACCAGTGCACAGAAAAACGGCATGATTTGTTCATGGGACCAAGATTTTATATGCAAAGAAAGAAATCTGGCTGGAAGTTCGACTTTTATATTATGTCGTGTATCTGGTTGTTATCTAACATGCTAACAAATAAATAAGAAAATAAATGCACTCTGTGAATTTATCCATACTCTTATAACACATCTGCATGCCTTCGGTTCGCTCTCTTTCTTTTTTTTCCCATGCTGTCTTTTTCCACTTTCAGAAGTGAAATGTCTCGCTGAAGTGTCAGGACTAAAATCAGACTCCTCAGATGTGGTATTACACAAGCAGTGAGCATGAGGCTTCATAAAAGTCAAATATGACTAAGACTGAGCTCTCAGTCTCCATCTGCTGTGCTTTACCATCCTCCTCTGCCTACTCAACAGCTGTGCTGAGTTGGACATGGGGACATGGGGAAAACGGAGGCCGAAAATGGGTTAAAGCGAAGAAGAGACGATACTGTCGTTTGCTCGAAGTTATAAGGGCATCCTGTCAGTGGAGCATCTCAGTTGACGATGTCCTTTCTATGCCTCCTGTGTTGATGAGGCACAATGAAAAGCCTGACATGATGTCAAAAAGGTGGAGAAAGCATGCGGGCCAGAGACACACAGTGCATTTACATGCACATCCAAATCGAGCTACTGTCGGTAATCGAGCTAAGGGTCCCAGCAGGGGTGCCAGAGAAATCTAATCCTACATGCACACAAGGAAATCGAGCTATTGTGTGAGGTACATTGTGCACCCGAGCCACAGGTGGCACTACATGCCCCATTGTGTTGGTACACTTCCGGTTGTTGTCATGAAGAAGAGCTATTCAAGAGTATCTCATCTCATCATCTCTAGCCGCTTTATCCTGTTCTACAGGGTCGCAGGCAAGCTGGAGCCTATCCCAGCTGACTACGGGCGAAAGGCGGGGTACACCCTGGACAAGTCGCCAGGTCATCACAGGGCTGACACATAGACACAGACAACCATTCACACTCACATTCACACCTACGGTCAATTTAGAGTCACCAGTTAACCTAACCTGCATGTCTTTGGACTGTGGGAGAAACCGGAGCACCCGGAGGAAACCCACGCGGACACGGGGAGAACATGCAAACTCCACACAGAAAGGCCCTCGCCGGCCACGGGGCTCGAACCCGGACCTTCTTGCTGTGAGGCGACAGCGCTAACTACTACACCACCGTGCCACCCTATTCAAGAGTATAAACAAAGTTATCAGTTCCGTGTTCACAAGAAGAATGTTCGTTCTCCTTGTTCCTCCTGACCTCTTCTGCTGCTCGCTACTACTACTGTTGTCATGCCGACCGAGGCTGTTGTGTTTCCCGCTTGTGGTCTCGTCACTCGTCACTTCCGGAAGGGGCAGTGCTGAAGTAAGTAGCTCGACTACGTAGCTCGATAGGGTTTACATGCACTAAGTAGCTCGGCTACAATCGCATAATCTAGGTCGCGTAGCTCGATTACGAGAAATCCAGTTTGGTTCGATTTCAGCCGAGCTAAGGTGTTTCCATGGCATTTAGAACTTCGATTTCAGTCGAGCTACGGCAGAAATTTGATTTTCTCTATGTGCATGTAAACGCACTGACAGAGAAAGGGAAAAGGAAAAGCTCAGCTCACCAGCGAACATACGGAGAACCAGCTGTGCTCTAATTAGACAGAATCACCCTGTTCACTTTCTCCAATTACCCCCCAACTTCCAGAGAGAGCGGCTGATCAAAAGAAAGAGCTGAAGCGGAAAGAGCTGACACAGGCTCAACAAGCTCTCCGAGTCCAAACAACTATCCCACTACCTCCAGGCCCTAATTTTAAACAACCGCTGCCAAGCAAGCTCGTCAAAAAAGAGCATTACTGCAAACCAGCTCCATCAACTAATAGACATCACGCCCTTGTCTCCCATTTATAGCTCTTGTTTCAGCTCTATAATAATCCTCCACTCTAAAAACCCAATCTATATTTCACAGCTTGCTGTTTGTTGGAGTGCCATCTTCTGTAGCTCATATTCCCAGCTCATCTTTGACTAACTCTCTTTCTCTTTCTCCTCGGTAGACGGTGCAAGCATTCACTTCTATTCATGCTACCTTCAACACTCACGACCGTCTGTTTCTGTTGCTATGGAGATGCAGACTGTTACAAATGGCAGAAAAAAACCCCCCAACTCTGTGGCTCAGCTGGGACCTGCAAAGCAAAGCCAAGCATTGATTTCTTTCTCTGCTTCTTGGGTGAGCGAGAGAAAGTCTGGGAGAGAGTAAGAACACCAAAGTGCCTTGGCTTTGCTTAGCTCTTTGCTAATGATACACGAATATTCATGCAGCAGTCCGGGTGCTAAATCGAGCTCGGGTCTGCTCTCGGTTCTCACCTCTGAGAGCAGTGTGTTTTAATATAACTGAAAGCTTACACTCATGGAATATGAATTGTGTTCAGAGGCACTGCTGTGTTTCTTTACACAGCCGGGTCCTCTTATGGAACGCATGATCGAGAAAAGGTTTTATAAAACCAGGAAGTGTAGATGCAAAAAAAAAAAGGCCTGGCGGCACGTGGCCAGCGAAGGCCTTTCTGTGCGGAGTTTGCATGTTCTCCCCGTGTCCGCGTGGGTTTCCTCCGGGTGCTCCGGTTTCCCCCACAGTCCAAAGGCATGCAGGTTAGGTTAACTGGTGACTCTAAGGCCAAGTTTACATTAGACCGTATCTGTCTCGTTTTCTTCGCGGATGCACTGTCCGTTTACATTAAAACGCCTGGAAACGCCGGGAAACGGGAATCCGTCAGGGTCCACGTATTCAATCTAGATCGTGTCTGGTCCGGTGCTGTGTAAACATTGAGGATACGCGGATACGCTGTGCTGAGCTCTAGCTGGCGTCGTCATTGGACAACGTCACTGTGACATCCACCTTCCTGATTCGCTGGTGTTGGTCATGTGACGCGACTGCTGAAAAACGGCGCGGACTTCCGCCTTGTATCACCTTTCATTAAAGAGTATAAAAGTATGAAAATACTGCAAATACTGATGCAAATACTGCCCATTGTGTAGTTATGATGGTCTTTAGGCTTGCCATCCTTCCACTTGCAAGTGGTAAGTGACTTGCGCACAGCGGCTCAGTCCCGAATCACTGCTCGTGCACTTCACTCGCGTGCTCTGTGAGCTGCGCAGGGCCGGAGTGCGCACCCTCCAGAGGGCACTCACTGTTCAGGGGGGAGTGATTTGGAGCGCAGCCGCTGAGGAGGAAGCGATGAGCTGCACTGACACATTTCAACTTACGTGCCGAATTAGTCACGTGATTAGCGTATCCGTGTATTGGCGTTGCTGTGTGCACGCGAATCGTGTATTGGCGTTGCTGTGTGCACGCTAATCGTTTTTAAAAACGTTAATCTGATGATCCGCTGATACGGTCTAATGTAAACCCCACCTAAATTGAGCGTAGGTGTGAATGTGAGTGTGAATGGTTGTCTGTGTCTATGTGTCAGCCCTGTGATGACCTGGCGACTTGTCCAGGGTGTACCCCGCCTTTCGCCCGTAGTCAGCTGGGATAGGCTCCAGCTTGCCTGCGACCCTGTAGAACAGGATAAAGCGGCTAGAGATAATGAGATGAGATGAGATGAAAAAAAGGCCTAGGGACATTGATACACTCTCACTGTTTAATAAAGAGAAACTCGAGCAAGGGCAATTGTTAAAACCAAAGTAATGAAAGAAGAAGTGCTGACTTCTGTGCTTGATTTGCATTTTATCTTCTCCTTTAGGATTTAGAAATAGAGTGATATCATCGATCCATTATCCGTAACTGTTTATCCTGTGCAGGGTTGCGGGCAAGCTGGAGCCCATCCCAGCTGACTATAGGTGAGAGGCGGGGTACACCCTGGACATCATGATCTCCCAAGATCATTGCAGGGCCAACAGAGAGACAAACAAAAATTCACACTCGCACCTACGGTCAATTTCGAGCCACCAGTTAACCTAATCTGCACGTCTTTGGACTGTGGGGGAAACCGGAGGAAACCCATGCAGATACGGCGAGAACATGTAAACTTCACATAGAAAGGCCCCCCGTCAGCCACTGGGCTCGAACCCAGAACCTTCTTGCTGTGAGGCGACAGTGACCACTACACCACCATGCTGCCTGAGTAATATCATAAAACACTGGGTGAAAATCAATATGGCTGCCTGAGAATGCGATCACAATGATCTTTTCGCAAACAACAACAACAACGACGATAATCTATCTTGCTCTCATATACTCTCGCACTGACACCAATAAATCAAATGTTGGCTGAACATAAGGACATGAAAGAAATGACTTTTTACTCCATTTGTAAATTTAATGTGCATGATCAGAATATCTTTAACTATTTATAAGTGTACTGGTGAAAATGTTTCGACTGAGTTCGGAGTTTAGACTTCAGAGATCAGGGGCTTGATAAGAGCTTGAGTGGAAGAAAAACAATCAACCACATGGCTGCAGAAACTCCAGAAGCGCAGAGCTCAAGGTGGCTCTCTGTCTCCAGATCCAGCCCTGGAAGACAGAAGCGATCTCCAGATGGAAGGATGTTAGACTTATGAGCTCAGTTTTGCAATGAAATCTTATGAGATAATCTTCAGTTGCCACAAGTGACGGTACACACTTTAGATGATCTTAAAGTGTACAAACAATCTTTTACTTTATAATCTCTGAACAGCTGTCTGGAGAAGAATGGGACCAGGAAAGGTGTATAGAAAGGAAGGAGTAAATGATTCCAGAAACACAATTTAGGCACTGGGACAAATATATATATAAGTGATTCCACGCTTATGGGTACTGAAATGGGGACATGAACTTATTTTTATGAATTCACCTAAAACCATTTCTTTTTTTACCATCAGGTCACAAAACATGCAATCTTTAATGAATGATATGTTAAAAGATAATTTTAATTTTCTGAGATGTAATAAAAACATATTTATATGCCAAAGTCAGAACGTAACAGAAGTGTTGTGGACATATATATTCTCAATTTTAACAATTGAAACATAGGAAGGTGATGTTTTAGCAAATATAATTAATAAACATGTGTAGTAGAATAAACATACACATTCTTTCAATAAGATTAACATGGTATATAGCTAGATTGTAATTAATTTGTAACAGACGCGAGATGGACAATCGTAACAGAAGTAATGTAACAGACATCATTTTGGAACTCATAGGCTTGACTTTGGCATATAAATATGTTTTTATTACATCTCAGAAAATTAAAGTTATCTTTTAACATATCATTCATTGAAGATTACATGTTTTGTGACCTGATGGTAAAAAAAGAAATGGTTTTAGGTGAATAAGTTCATGTCCCCATTTCAGTACCCATAAGCGTGGAATCACTCATATATATATATATATATATATATATATATATATATACACACACACACGCATTAGGGTGCATCAGTTGCCCCCTAAAAATGAAAAGTTCCTCCGATCATGATGCATTTTTGTTTTTATGTTCCTTTTGGTAAGAAAACACACTGGGTGAAATATTTTGACAAAATTCAAAAGTTTAATGGTGGCACCAGGAGCTCAAAGTTATGGAAAAAGATAGCCTGGCAAGCCAGACTAAATGTGAATATTTAGTCTGGCCTCGATCCGTAGACATTTCCTAAGGGGGTGGGAGGAACAAACCGCTGTCTTTCAAACTGTCTCTGTGCGTATAGGCCAACGCTCTGACCAATCAGCGCAACAGTGACTGTGACGTAGTCAGAGCAACAGAAAGCAGTGGGGGAGGCCTTGAAATAAATAATTTTTCAAAATGCGTATTAATTAATAAACAGGTTCTAGATATTAAGAAGTTTGGAGATCATGACCACAAGTTTGGAGTCTGTACCACATACACTCATTTTTTTTCCAAGTGTTTTTCAAGGGTTTGCTTAAACTGTTTTTGAGAGTTTTTATTTAGTGGTGTTTGGTGAAATAATTTCCCTTAAATTTAAAATAACGGGAAAATAAGAAACAATCAAAAAGTAATGTTTCAAAGCTGTTTATTAATTCTTCGTACTGCACAAACTAGCCCCATCCTTTTGGCTACGAGCGGAGCCAGCTGGTAGATCAGACTTTTGCCATAGCCGGTCGGCAAAACAGCGAAAACGTCCTTCTTGAAAAGGAATGAGCGGAGAGCCTCTTCCTGCTCATGTTTCAACGAAAACTCCAAGTCTAATTCTTCTAAAACTGATTCCAAAGCGGAGTCAAACGCGCGCTGTTCACTAGCCGTAGCCATCTTTCCTGCTGTGCTTTCTCCAGCGTCGCGCAGCTTTGTCGTCACTCCTGCAAAAGCCCGCCCAAAGAATCCAAACAAAAACCTTGCGTTGTGATTGGCGGGCACGTTTTGATGCCCGGGGTGTTTTTGTTTATATGGTGCGAGGCTAGACCCACTCGCTAGGCAAAAATATTTTTGGCCGCTAGGCGGGTGGGTCTAGTTTACTAGGCTAAGAAAAAGCTGCAGTTTTATGACTTTTATGACAAAATTTCGATCACTTTTCATGAAACATTATGGCACCTTATAGAGTATAACAAATATCTTAGATACTGTAGACAGTATGTATAGAATGTTTAAAAATATTTGGAGGTTTATTTTAGGGTGTCACTAGCATTATCTATCACTGTTATAACCCTGGTTTTAAGCTTGCCGCCTATGCATATGCTCACCCCTATTAAATACAAAGGTTCTTAACATGATCTCTGGGTCACAAGAAATCAATAAATGGAGTCCAACACTGTGATTCAAACCTTACGCGAAAACATAAAATAAGCGTTTTTTGGCAAAAAATGAACCTCATGGTGCCACCATTAGACTTTTGAATATGGTCAAAACATTTTACAGGATGTCTTTATTGGTGAAAAGGAACACCCAAACAAAAATGCATCAGATTTTATGAAAGTGAGGGCAACTGATGCACCCTAATATACATACATATAAGCGACCAAGGGTTAGGTATAAAACTTCAATTACCAAAAGAGGAGGGTGGAATGTCTAAACTCAGCCTGAAGCAATACTTTTATGCAGCTCAAGTGAGAGTCCTAGTATGTGGATGCTGCCCTCTGTACCAGGCAAGATGGAAAGACATAGCAAGATAGATACTTTCCAAACCCAAGCAACATTAGGAGACACAGGGAGTAAAAAGCATCAGGAAAGCAATAATGAAATTATTAAACAGACACTGGATATTTGGGGAAAGATGGTAAAAGAATACAATATGGAGGGAGACATCAAATTATTAATTTGGCCTGCCCTGGACCTCAAATTCAAACCAGGAATACATGATGTTGGATTCAGACAGTGGTGGGACAAGGGTATTACAGCAATATGTACACTAACTCATGGTGGGATCTGAAAAAGTTTTGGAGAATTACAAAAGGAATTTGGACGAGAAAACAAAGACTTCTTCAGATAATAATAATAAATAATAATTAGTTGAATTTATATTATGCCTTTCTCATACCCAAGGTTGCTTTACGATTAGGGAAAGAAAAAAATAAGTCCACCAAAAGAAGGTCAGGATGTCATTCCAATGGTGTAGCAGCTACAGTCCCACCAAAAGGCGCACGAAGATAAATCCCACACCGCCTGCACAGCTGTTGCACCGCTGCCGAGCAACATCTCTCGGAACACCGCGCGACGGATCCACAAAGCGAGCACAGAAGCACCGCTACGCAGAGCTCTGGTACGTCCCAAACCCCCTGCACAGCTGCCGCGACGCCACCGAGCAACATCGCTCAGAACACCGTGCCAAGCACAATGTTAAAAGAGCAACAAGCTCACTGCAGTCCATAGTGAGGCGCACAGGTATCACCACAGCGAACCAAGGCCTGGAGGGAACTGACACCCAGAACTGGGTCCAGAGCTATACCACAAACGGCGGACAAAACACTCAAGCTAAGAAACAAACACCAAAGTACACAAACACAAAAAAGAAAAACAAAAGGGGAAAAAAATACAAATAAAAAGCTCCGGCGAGAAGCGGCAGCCAGAATGTGCACAGCGTACTCTCAACTGGAAACGGAAACGGTATTGTGCATTCTGAGATGCCCTTCTGCTCACCCTACCTTCAAATAAGAGATTATTATGATAAAATGATAAAACCAACATTATCTGGACAGGGTAATGCAGTGATAGATATTATGACTGAAGCGTATCAAAGGAAGAATGAGAAAATAATTTCGAAACTATATCAGGGCCTTCAGAAACAGAATGGGAACAACACGGGATACATTAAAACAAAATGGTAGAAAGAACTAAACAGAGAAATACCACAGGAGGACTGGCGTTCAATATGGAGCGCACAGCGTTCTTCCACAGGTTCAAAGAAGTGGAGAGAATTCGGCTGGAAAAATTTGATCCAGTTCTTCATTACACCACATATTAAAAGTCAGTTATCTCAGTCACAGGAACAGTGTTGGAGGCGGTGCGGAAACTTGGACGCCAATCACTTGCATATCTTTTGGTCATACCAAAAATCAAACCATTTTGGGGAAATATATGTCTTACTCGAAGAAAGCTCTTGGGGTATGAAATTCCTAATAATGTTAAGGTCTTGTACTTTTGTATTTTAAAAGCTCCATCCACTATCTGTAACCACTTATCCTGTGCAGGGTCGCGGGCAAGCTGGAGCCTATCCCAGCTGACTGCGGGCGAAAGGCAGGGTACACCCTGGACAAGTCGCCAGATCATCACAGGGCTGACACATATACCCCTTTTCCACCAAATCAGTTCCAGGGCTGGTTCGGGGCCAGTGCTGGTGCTGGTTCACAACTCGTTCAACTTGCGAGCCAGCTGAGAAACAGTTTGCTTTTCTATAGCTGGCGGTGCTAAGCGGAGCCACGTCATTACATCGCTGTATACATCAGTTACGGCGCTACGTTTACATAAACCTTGGCGCGAATATCAAAGCAAAAACAACACGGAAGAAGCAGCAGCGGCAACAACAACAACAATAATAATAATGGATGACTTTGCGTTTGTACAGCTGTTGCTTCTCGTCGCTTAAAAATGGTGATCTTTCGCAGTCTTGTTATTGTTGTTGGTCTTAACAACTCCGCCCCCCCGCTGACGTAAGCGGTTCTTTCCTCTGGCCCAGCAGAGAGTTGGTGCTAGCCTGGAACCGGTTTTTCTGGCCCCAGAGCCAGTTCTTTGTCAGTGGAAACAGAAAACCCGGTTCCAAACTAAGCACTGGCCCCGAACCAGCCCTGGAACTGCTTTGGTGGAAAAGGGGCAATAGAGACAAACAACCATTCACACTCACGGTCAATTTAGAGCCACCAGTTAACCTAACCTGCATGTCTTTGGACTGTGGGGGAAACCGGAGCACCCGGAGGAAACCCACGTGGACACGGGGAGAACATGCAAACTCCACACAGAAAGGCCCTCGCCGGCCACGGGGCTCGAACCCAGAACCTTCTTGCTGTGAGGTGACAGTGCTAACCACTACACCAACCTTGCCGCTGTTAAAAAAAAAAAAAAAGATTGGTATCTATATACGTAAAATACTCCTTGTGGCCTGTAAAAAACAAAACAAAAAACAATTACAAAGAATTGGTATAAAGCTGAGTCCCCAAGCCTCAATCAGTGGATGGACAGAGTTAAGGAAATCTATACAATGGAGAAGATGACATTCCGTCTGAGGTCCAGAGAAGCAATCTTTCCCAGAAAATAGGAGAAACGGACTGCCTATATCAAAGGGGTAGAGGACGCTACCTGAACATGGGATACAATGGACAATTAAGGACACTGGTCATGATGTATCACAACAGTACAAACTGAGGCGTGTACACATTGTTTTTCTTTCTTAGTCTGTTATTGGTCGTTCTGTTTCATTTTCTGCTGAAAATACTAAATAAAAAGTTACCAAAGAAGGAAGGAAGGAAGGAAGGAAGGAAGGAGTGGTGGATGAACTGGAGATGCAGTTAAGGAAGCTGGATGAAGAACGTAAGCGGACAACAGTGTACAAAAAGCGACTGCCAGCTTGAGAAATGCATTGGCTGATGCATTTGGAATAAAGAAACATCATCATTGATTGTTTCTTTTCGAAGCACTACAACTTTTCCTCTTGCCCTTTCTCTTCTCCATATTTTTCCCAACACATTGCAGACAAAAGTGCATGCCTCTTCTCGCTGCATTAATATGAAAAGAAAGGGGAAAAAAAAGCCTCTGCATGCGAAGATGGCTAGATGGGTGAGCGACTGTGAGAAAGAGAAACTACCTGGGATGAGGAACAATGCCATCTCGCATCCATAGCAGCCTGGCTACTCTGCCTGCTTCCTTTACACAGCTGATGCCTTTGATTTGTTTTCTCTTCTAAGTAAGAGTGTGTCCTGGCTTTTGCTTTTTCCCTTTTCCTGGCTTCCTGATGTCTCTGCTCCTAAAGCAACACGCGTAAATTCAGTCCGCTCTGTGAGATCAATAGTGATGCCAGGAGAAGTCCTACTCTGGTAGGGAGATGAGGAAGATAAATTGTCTGCGCATCAGCAGAGCCTATCAGTGCCTTCTACAGAGTAAGAGAGAGAGAGAGAGAGAGAGAGAGAGCGAGAGAAAGGCAAGTGGAGCAGCAGTGGAAGAGAGAAGACGAGAAAGAGAATGATATACACACACAGAGAGGGGGGCGAGAGAGCAAGAGAGATGGAAAAAGATGGTAAGAGTGTGAGCGGTCTGTCCGGATCACCTGACTTACGTCGGCCAATCAGGAACCCCGTTGAACCAGAGGTTCCTAAGGGTTGGTTATTAAGAATGTTTTTCATATTCTTTTTTTTTTCTGAACTGTTTATGTGAGTATTCCATTCCCATGCTGTTGAATGCCACAGGGACGCAACCCACAATCTAATATACCCAATACCTACCCTTCACATAGGCTTCCACAGCAAAGGCATTAGCCTGGGAGCAATGTTTGCAACGTGTTACACAACACACACATAGTATACAGGATCAATATGACCAAGAGATGATGCTCACTGCAGTACACACTACCTCTCTCTCTCTCTCTCTTTCTCCCTACTGCTTTATCTAAAGGAGGGTCTCTCCATCTGGGACTATCATTATCCCGAGCAATATTAAGCACCATAAAACAAAGAATATATGGCCTTTTCCTCAGATTTTGCAATGCATCCAGGGAATGTTATCACTCATGTACGCACACACGCACCCCCACACACATATATACACAGTAGACGCTCGTTCCTTGTATTTGTATTTATGTGCTTTTTTGCACCACCGTCTGCCTCGTGGGACTCAATCTGTTTGCTGTGACTGCGGAGTGCACAGACAGTAACGGACTGCTGCCGTAAATTATAAATGTGATTTCATGAATTCATAAAAATAGAATAAAACCTATGCCATAGCGCCATGGAGACGGGTGTGACAGTGTGGAGTTGGGGGGGTTGTTCCGGAGATGAAAAAATGCCAATGAAAGTGGCATTTATATAATTATGATATTTTTAGCAGAATTAATGAGTCAAAATTGCAATTATTACTCAAGGTACCAGGATGAACAGTAACTATATGATGAAAGAGTTATTAAAGATTTTGTCAGGAAGCAACTATGTAGAAAGGAGAGAGAGAGAGGGAGAGAGAGAGAGAGAATACACAACAGGAAGTGAGGTTCAGGTGTTCTATATCAGCCATTACACCTCTGGCTTATCTTCCTCACGACGCAGCTTTGCACCAAACCATGGCCTTACCTGTTATGCTATTTATTTTGTCTTTATTACACACTTTAAAAATAAGAATATTTTCACGAAGTTAACAGGGTTGCAGGCTTTCGAGTTTTCCAGTGACCTTAATTTTTTTCTTTAGTTGTGATTTGTAATTTCCTAGGCTTTGTGGTTTATTTAAATATATAGTAAGAAAAAATGTTTTAACCACATTTTACTGATGAGTTGCCAATATAATAATCCATCCATCCATTATCTGTAACCGCTTATCCTGTACAGGGTCGCAGGCAAGCTGGAGCCTATCCCAGCTGACTACGGGCGAAAGGCGGGGTACACCCTGGACAAGTCGCCAGGTCATCACAGGGCTGACACATAGACACAGACAACCATTCACACTCACATTCACACCTACGGTCAATTTAGAGTCACCAGTTAACCTAACCTGCATGTCTTTGGACTGTGGGGGAAACCGGAGCACCCGGAGGAAACCCACGCGGACACGGGGAGAACATGCAAACTCCGCACAGAAAGGCCCTCGCCAGCTGCCAGCTGCTGGGCTCGAATGCAGAACCTTCTTGCTGTGAGGCGACAGCGCTAACCACTACACCACCGTGCCGCCCAGAAACAAAGCATTTTTATTTTTTGCAAATTTGATAAAGAAAAACTTAATACAAAATGTCTGACAAAATCATTTCTGCTTAGAATGTAAACAAACTGGCAAAATGACCATAGCAATTTGTGATAAATGCTATAATAATAATAATAATAGAAAAATAAAAGAGATACGTTCTTAACATCAAATACTTTCTTTCCATAGATTGTTGCTTTTTTTGTATTTTGTGGGTTTTGTTTTCGAACAGAGTTTTTATTTCGTCCTCAGTTAGTTCAGCAACACGCTCCGCCATTTTGTTTTTCTCTACTCACGGTATATAAGCTGATAGCTTAGTAGTAGAGTAGCCAATCACAGTGCACAATTGCTCATATCCAGTGAATGTGGATAGAATAATTACATATGAGAGAGACAGAGAGAGAGAGACCCATAGAAAACCATACTGCCAACTCAAACGCTACTACAACCCCGATTCCAAAAACGTTGGGACAAAGTACAAATTGTAAATAAAAACGGAATGCAATAATTTACAAATCTCAAAAACTGATATTGTATTCACAATAAAACATAGACAACATATCAAATGTCGAAAGTGAGACATTTTGAAATTTCATGACAGCAACACATCTCAAAAAAAGTTGGGACAGGGGCAATAAGAGGCTGGAAAAGTTAAAGGTACAAAAAAGGAACAGCTGGAGGACCAAATTGCAACTCATTAGGTCAATTGGCAATAGGTCATTAACATGACTGGGTATAAAAAGAGCATCTTGGAGTGGCAGCGGCTCTCAGAAGTAAAGATGGGAAGAGGATCACCAATCCCCCTAATTCTGCGCCGACAAATAGTGGAGCAATATCAGAAAGGAGTTCGACAGTGTAAAATTGCAAAGAGTTTGAACATATCATCATCTACAGTGCATAATATCATCAAAAGATTCAGAGAATCTGGAAGAATCTCTGTGCGTAAGGGTCAAGGCCGGAAAACCATACTGGGTGCCCGTGATCTTCGGGCCCTTAGACGGCACTGCATCACATACAGGCATGCTTCTGTATTGGAAATCA